>NC_050580.1:100473456-100773456 GCF_011100635.1 Trichosurus vulpecula
TCTCCCCCAAATCCATCCAAACACCTATAAAAATGGCTCTGAACAAATTCTAGAGCTACAGAACCCACAAAATAATAAAGGGAAACAAGTCTCCAGTCCAAGACGGCCTGGATGGTCACTGGGAAGGGTCTATTGCACCATGCTGGGAGCGAAGAGCAGCCTAGTGTGGGCTGCGCCAGGACAGACCAGACTGGGAGTCGGGTGGAGCAGGCCTTAGGGCCCTGAATCACTGAGCTGTGGCAGTTACCAGACTTCTCAACCCACAAACACCAAAGACAACTGAGCAGGTCAGTGGGAAAACTGCTGGATCTGGGTGAGAGAAGTGAGCCGTCGGGCCCCAGCCCTGGGGCAGTGGAGGTGGTGCAGCAGCAGCAGCAGGAAGCTCCTATGGCTGCTTCCAGAGCTCCAGCAGAGGCTGTTCTGGCCTCAGGCCCACCCAGTGGAAGGAATCAAGGGGTGGATCAGAGCAGGAGTGCAGGGATTGCTTTGCTGGAGCAGAGGCAGGGTTCTCTTGCTTTGCTCTGCTTGGGTCTGGGTCGTGGTCCTGGTTGGTGGTTCTTGGGGGAGGTGGAGCACTGCTGTGGCAGAGCTTGTGGTCAAGTAGCTCTGAAAACAGCAACCCAAGGCCCGTAAAGCGTGGGACAAAGTACTCTCCATGCTAAAGGCAGTCATAGCCTGACAAAAAGCTCAAGGGCAAAGTAGTTGGCTGGGAACATGAGCACAAAAGGACTCAGATTCAGACTCAGACTATAGAATCTTTTTTTCTGGTGACAAAGAAGATCAAAACATACAGCCAAAAGAAATCAACAAAGTCAAAGAGCCTACATCAAAAGCCTCCAAGAAAAATATGATTTGGTTTCAGGCCACGGAAGAGCTCAAAAAGGATTTGGAAAACCAAGTAAGAGAAGCAGAGGAAAAATTGGGAAAAGAAATGAGAGTGATGAAAGAAAATCATGAAAAACAAGTCAACAACTTGCTAAAGGAGACCCAAAAAAATACTGATGAAAATAATACCTTAAAAAACAGACTAACTCAAATGGCAAAAGAGCTCCAAAAAGCCAATGAGGAGAAGAATGCTTTGAAAGGCAAAATTAGCCAAATGGAAAAGGAGATCTAAAAGACCACTGAAGAAAATGCCACCTTAAAAATTAGATTGGAGCAAGTGGAAGCTAGTGACTTTATGAGAAATCAAGAAATTATAAAACAGAACCAAAAGAATGAAAAAAATGGAAGACAATGTGAAATATCTCATGTGAAAAACCACTGACCTGGAGAACAGATCTTGGAGAGATAATTTAAAAATTATTGGACTACCTGAAAGCCATGATCAAAAAAAAGAGCCTAAACATCATCTTTCAAAAAGTTATCAAGGAAAATTGCCTTGATATTCTAAAACCAGAGGGTAAAATAGAAATTGAAAGAATCCACTGATTGCCTCTTGAAAAAGATCCCAAAAAGAAAACTCCTAGGAATATTGTAGCCAAATTCCAGAGTTCCCAGGTCAAGGGAAAATACTGCAAGCAGCCAGAAAGAAACAATTTGAGTATTGTGGAAACACAATCAGGATAATACAAGATCTAGCAGTTTCTACATTAAGGGATTGAAGGGCTTGGAATATGATATTCTGGAGGTCAAAGGAGCTAGGATTAAAACCAAGAATCACCTACCCAACAAAACTGAGTATCACGCTCCAAGGCAAAATATGGATTCTCAATAAAATAGAGGACTTTCAAGCTTTCTCAGTGAAAAGAGCTGAATAGAATATTTGACTTTCAAACACAAGAATCAAGAGAAGCATAAAAAGGTAATCAAGAAAAAGAACAAGAAAAAAGAAATCATAAGGGACTTACCAAAGTTGAACTGCTTTGTTTACATTCCTACATGGAAAGATGATGTATATGATTCATGAGGCCTCAGTATTAGGGTAGCTGAAGGGAACATGCATATATGTATATATATATATATTTGTTTATGTATATATGTGTATATGTGAGTGTGTATGTATATATATATGTGTATGTGTGTATATATATATATATATATATATATATATATATATAGAGAGAGAGAGAGAGAGAGAGAGAGAGAGAGTGTGGGTACAGGGTGAGTTGAAGATGAAGGGAAGATATCTAAAAGAAATAAAATCAAATTAAGGAATGAGAGAGGAATATATTGAGAGAGGGAGATAGGGAGAGATAGAATGGGGTAAATTATCTTGCATAAAAGTGGCAAGAAAAAGCAGTTCTGTAGGAAGAGAAGAGAAGGCAAGTGAGGGGGAATGAGTGAATCTTGCTCTCATCAGATTTGACCTGAGGAGGGAATACCATACATACTCAATTGGGTATCTTACCCCACAGGAAAAAAGGAGGAAGAAGATAAAAAAGGGGGGATGATAGAAGGGAGGGCAGATGGGGGTGGAGGTAATCAAAAACAAACACTTTCTAAAGGGACAGAGTCAAGGGAGAAAATTCAGTAAAGGGGGATAGGTTAGGAAAGAGCAAAATATAGTTAGTCTTTCACAACATGAGTATCATGGAAGGGTTTTACATAATGACGCACATGTGGCCTATGTTGAATTGCTTGACTTCTTAGGGAGGGTGGGTGGGAAGGGAAGGGGGAGAGAATTTGGAACTCAAAGTTTTAAAAACAGATGTTCAAAAAAAAAGTTTTTGCGTGCAACTAGAAAATAAGATACACAGGCAATGGGTCATAGAAATTTATCTTGCCCTACAAGAAAGGAAGGGAAATGGGGATGGGAGGGGAGTGGGGTGACAGAAGGGAGGGCTGACTGGGGAACAGGGCAATCAGAATATATGCCATCTTGGAGTGGGGGGAGGGTAGAAATGGGGAGAAAATTTGTAATTCAAACTCTTGTGAAAATCAATGCTGAAAACTAAATATATTAAAAAAAGAAAGAGAAAAAATAAAATATTGAACTAGTCTGAAAGAAAAGAAAACTAGAAATATTAAATAATAAAAATATATATGAATAAAAAGATTGTTGACCCCTTTAATAGCTATTTTTCCTTTAAAAGCAGATCAAAGAACCTGTGCTAGTAGGCATCCTGCGTATGCTAGGGTGTTTGCTGTTACAACCTGTCATTTGTTCCTTTTGGGAAGCATACAAGCTTGTTGACTAGATTAGCTTTGATTGCAAAACCTCTGCCAGATTCATGAAGCTCCCTATCACTGTGGTCATTCCAGAAAAACATGTATCCAGCTCTGACTTTGGTAAGCTGGCCTTCATTTTCCAGTCTTGTTTCATTCAGGGCTGCTATTTGGATATGACATCAGCTGAGTTCTCTTGCAACAAGAGCCGTTCGTCTTTCAGGTCTACTGGATTTTGTGCTGTCCATAAGTGTGCACACATTCCATGTGCTGATGGTGAGTGGAATCATTTTCACAAAAGTTTTTGTAAATTTTTTTGTGTTTTTCAGCCTCAGGGTAGGATCCCCACCTGCTATGGTAGGCAGGCCAGGGTTAGGTTAGGTGAAGCAGACAATTTGTAGGGCATCTTTTCTGGCCTCTTCCTCACTCTAGGAGGCGAGTAGAGTGGTCCTTAAAAAAGTCTACTCAGCCACCCAGGGAGGCTGAATCCCACTGCTGTTTCAGTCCAGTGAGAAGATGACCCAGCAGCCTGAGCCCTCTGTATGCAGGGTTGTGACTAGAGCTCCCAGTGTATCTGAACCTGCTGCTTCAGTCACATGCCCATTGAAACAGGACTTTGAGGTAGGCAAAAATGGTTAAACAGTATGGATGATGTTTGACTTGTACGTACATTGGATTTAAGTGAGGCAGAGTTGCTCAAAGTTGTTGTAATCTCTCTCTCTCTCTCTCTCTCTTCCAGAGTCATCAAAATCCAGTGGCAAGACAAAAGTCAAGATGATTGGTGATGGCTTGGGATATAATGGATGAACTTGATGTCTACTTCCTCTGCCTGCATGGCCCACTGGAATAAACTGTTCCCATCTGCCCATTCTACTGGCAGAAGTCTTCACATGCTTGGAGCAGACACCACCAAACTCACTGATGGGTTTGAGGCCCATTCATTATCCTCAACCACTGCACATGCTAGCTTTTTGGAGCCATGGGGGTTGGGGGGAGGGGATTGGGTGGTAGGTGGACACCGGTGGTGAGAAACATCCCAGAAAAGAGCTCAGCAACCCTCACACCAGAGGTTCTAGTCTCCCCTGAATACCCATTACGCCTGTTACCCAGCTACCTCTAACTTGGAGGTCAGGATATCCACCCTGTGGGCCAGCAACTCTATAAGGACAATTGAAGGAAGATTCAGAAAGAAATCTCAGATCAGGAGAAACTGCCTAGACCAATAGTCCTCAAGGAGACCAGGAGAATCAGAACCTTGCCATGAAAGCACAAGCAGAGTAGCAGCAATGAAATCGAAAGTATCTCAGACTTCCAGGTCATGAGGCATGTTTTTAGTGGATCGTGTTTCGTTGAGCTCAATCAGAGGGGAAGACCCCAAGGCTGGTGATTCTACCCTCTTCCCCTGACTCCCCATTTCTGTTGGAGGTGAGATTTTTCTTTGGAGTAAATTTGGTTTCTACTGCATTTGTCTTAAAGCTGATTTTTAAAGATAAATGTGGCCAACCATTGCATCATCAATCTATATGCATCCTTTTGTGGATGCATATAGTGCCTTTTGTGGCACTTGAGGACCTAGAGGGCCACATGTTTGAGGCCCAGGTTCTCCACCCCTGGCCCAAACGTTTGTAGTAACCTGAATTTTTCCTCAACTGCAAAGAAACCAGGGGTTAACAAGACATAAATATTAATGTAAACTAAGTACAATGGAGAGAAAAAATAGAAGGGAATGAGAGAGAAGGACACTTCACAACTGCCATATAAAAATTCCCTAGGAAAATCCAGATGGGAGCCTAGGATTGAACAAATGAGAATTATTGATTCATATTTTAGAACTTCCAAGAGCATGTCAATAAATCAACAAGTGTGTGAGCACCTACTATGTGCCACTTGCTGTATTGAGTGCTAGGGATACAAAGAAATCCAAAAAACAGTCCCTCCAGTCAAGAAATTTGCAGCCTAATAGGGGAGACAACATGTAAACCACCATGTGCCAATAAGTTACATACAGGATAAATTGGAGATCATCAACAGAGGAAAGGCACAAATCATTAAGGAAAACTAGGAAAGGCTTCTTGTAGAAAGTGAGATTTTAGATGAGACTTGAAGGAAACCAGGCAAGTCAGAAGGGGGAGATGAAGAGGGTGAGAATTCTGGGCATTAGGGAAGGTCAGTGAAAATGCAAACACAGGAGAAGTGTTTTCTGTGAGGAAGAGCTCAGAGACCAGGGTCATTGGATCAAGGAGCACATGAAGGAGAGTAAGGTATAAGAAGACAGCCAAAGTAGAAAGGGGTCAGGTTATAAAGGTTTTTAAAAGACAAACAGAAGATTTTGTATTTGAGCCTGGAGAAAGGAGGGAACCACTGCAGTTTACTTGATAGTGGGTGGCATAGATGACATGGTCAGATCTGCATTTCGGGAAGATCAATTTGGAAAGAAACAGAAATCCAATCATTTCTAGACAAACAAATAAACAGTTTGGGATGGTAGTGAGGAGGCTATGACTGGTATGGGAGGTGGCTCTTTGACCATTTCCTCTTCTCGTAGTTTCTTCTTTGGACTGACTTGTAAGGAAAACCAAGCCTTGCCTGAGCAGTAAAGCCAGAGGACTTAACCAGAAAGAAAGTCATGCCCTAGGGGAGGAGCTGGAAGGTGGTGTCACCAGAAGGCAGGAGCCAGAAGAAAGGACTGACTAAGCCTCCTTACCCCAAGCATGACAACACTACCTGTATCTCAATACTGCTACATCAATACAATCTTCAACCAGTCAGATCACTGCTCTAGAGCCTACTTCCTCATCTATAAAAAGAATAATTATAGTCCTTGCATTACTGAAGAGATAGAATGGCTTAGTGCCTACTATACTGAAGCTAGAGACAGGAAGATATGGGTCAAAATTTTATCTGTGACTTAAATGCTCTGATTCTCACTTTTTATATTTGTGAAGTGGAATTTATAACACCTACCTGTAGTGCCTACAGGTCGTGAGGTCTAAATGAAATTTCTTATCTGTAAAGGTATCGATAAAATAAACTTACTCCATTTAAAGCAAGCCTCAAGAGGCTAAGCCCTGATACATTTATCGAGAGAGAGCACATCTAGATTGTTTGCTAGGGGTGAATAAGGCCTGGATAATTCCTTGAATCAATCAAAGACATTTCAGTTCAGTGCAATAGGAATTTTGTTCTGATTGGGTAAGGGATCTGGTCATGCCCAGAGGAGCTTGTATAAAAGACGATTCAGAACTCTGAGTTTGGAATAATGAGAGATTTCAAAGGTGTGGCAGCAGAGAAATAGGAATAAAGACATCAAAAGCTGAGCGTGAAAGAATTCACAGTACAGGGGCAACTCTTCTGACAGGAGGAAGAGAAAGTAGGGCTGAGCTAGGTCAAGGACAGCCATGAACCCATCGGTCTCCTGAAGCAGAAAACTCAGGCTGCTGCCTTCAGGTGTACCCACTTCCTCAAGTACTGAGGGAAGTTCTAAGAAAAAGTGATCTTTTGCCCGATTTCCCCTCCTGTTGCCTGTCTATCAACAGACATTGCAATATCCACTACTGCTTAATTTCACAAATCAGGATTGAGGAACCTGCGGCCTTGAGGCCACATGACTTGTGAAGTCAAAGGGTGGCACTTGAGGACCTAGAGGATCACATGTTTGAGGCCCAGGTTCCCTACCCCTGGCCCAAACGTTTGTAGTAACCTGAATTTTTCCTCAACTACAAAGAAACCAGAGGTTAACAAGATATAAATATTAGTGTAAACTAAAGCATAGAGCCAAACCTTTGCCTAAATATTAGGAATTTATCTCTCTGGTGTCTTGGAAGAATTGTGATGGCATTCCTAATTTTTCATTCAAGATAACCTTCCAGTTAAAACATCAGAAGAGGGAACTACAAGGACCTGAAGGACTATTATATCTCCCCTAGGCCCCAAATGAGAAAGTATTATAACATGTAAAGTATTTTGCATACTATAAATATATGTTATTACTTGCCATAGAGAATGAAGTGAAATAATAAATATAAACTGCTTTTTAGCTATACAGTGGTTTTATATAAGGCACACTATAAACATGAATTGTTGTTGAAATTACCCTAACTATTGTTACTATTAACCAAGGCCTCATGACTTCCATTCAGAGAAATTACTTTTATAGATTAAATTACAATGATTTGCATTCTTTTTGGGTGCCCACCACCTCTAAAATTTGACTCTAATGCTTTGTCACGGGTGGAGGTAATGCCAGAAGAATACAAGTTCTGGTGGATTTTCCCAAACTGGAAAGACTCCAAGTGTGGTCACAATGACAGATTGTGCAACAGATTCATGTTATAGGAATCCCAGACCAGTTAAATTTGGAGGGCTTCATCAGAACACTGACCTCCAAGTGACAATGTTTTGGGCCACAGCAACAATCATCATCATTGTCATCTATAGCATGTTATCTCTAGCATTGGAAGGGGCCTCAGAGGCCAACTAGTTCAAAACCCTCATTTTACAGATGAAGGAGGCCCAAGGAAGTTAAGACACTTAAGCAAGGTGACAGAATACCAGAGTAGGAATTTTGCCCCAGGTCCTCTGACTTCAAGAGCTATTGCTTTTGAAGATCATCTCCTGAGGCACAAAGGGTTATGACCCATGTCAGCAGAACTAGTACCCACACTGATGAAATGGAGGGTTTTAAAAAGTATTTCCTAGGGGAAGCAAAGAAGCTCAAGTTTCCCCACAATAGAGAGAGAATGCAGTGATTCAGGATGTTTGTGGATTTGTTGTTTGCCACAGTTATGGGAAGAGAATGTACCTCAGGTAGATGGAGGGAATGTCTCCTAGGTACTGTTTTTACTATTCCGCTTAGTAAATGCCTTTGTTCAGAGTTAATTAAGTCTGCTGGCTGATTGATAATCAGAAACCCACCAGTGGGGATTCTTGAGCTATAGTGATAAGAGTGTAGATCCACAGCATTATGCCTTGAATACAAGGCAGCAATCTTCTGGGGACTCATTCCATGAGTTTCAGCACAAGTTGGTTGGAGGAGTTCGCCGGGGGATGTTATCAGGATAACACACACACACACACATAATTATTACATGTGTATACACATTAGAATTATTATATTACAGCAATTATGTATCATATGTTACATTACCATGTTAAATTAGATTATGCTACATTATATTTTATATATACCACAGCACATTATATTAGAATATGTTAGATATTATAATGTTAATTATTATATAACATATTGGTATATTATATACATCAAATTATATAGAATATATACAATACATAGTTCATTACATATAACTATATAGTAAAAACATATATTTATGTTTTGTCTATATAGCACACATCCATACAAACACTTAGTATGTACTTACATATTGTTTTGCTCCAGGAGAACATAAGTTCCTTGAAGTCAGAAATGGTTCATTTTTGTCTTTGAATCCTGAGGATCTAACACGGTGCCCCAGCTATGGTTATGTCCTAATAAATGCTGGCTGAATTAAATTGAGTTGAATTAGAGACGTGGACCCTGCACTCTTGGGACTTGGGACTTAGCATCCCAGTCTTGGGTTGCACTCATACTATTATACTATTATAAGGAGGACTTTTTAGACAAGAAAAGCAGTGTGGTGCAGTGAATAGAAAGCCAACTTCAGAGTCAGGGAAATCTGGATTTAAGTCTTGTCTCTGACATATATTAGCTGTGTGATCATAGGCAAGCCACTTAACCTTTTAGTGTCCCCAAGAAATTCTTCATGTCTACAATTTACAGATGGATTGTCAATCTTCATCAGTAGAGGATCTTTTGACATTGGGAGTGTTGCTGCATCATGAAATCATGAGTCTGATCCTGCCTCCTGACCCCCTTCTCTTCCCCTCCCCCAAAGTTATTAATCAAAATCTTCTAAGCCAACCTTGAAAATTAAGTACAATAAAGAAAGTGGCTCACATCTCCTTAGTCCAGCTTCTTCCTAGGAATCATCACCTGCATTTCACGGATAGATACATAAACAAAAAATGATGTCATCGAACTTTTGGCCTGCCATCATTTTGAACAAGCCTCAGCAGGAGAGTAAGAAACTTTAACAAGCCTATTAAGCACGAAACTCTCATTCTTCTGACCAGAATAGTTAAGGCAGATCTAAAGCAGTTTGGTGATATCTCATCTACATTCTTTAATTCCAAAGGCAACCTAGTTGTAAAATACCTCCAGAATTTAATAATCTAGTCCTTCACCTACCTTTGTTATCTATAATCATTCATCCTTCTTCTAATCTTTCTAACAGTTAATTGTTGAGATCCTGGAGGAGAGTAGTTTACTGACCATAGGTGGGTATGCTTACCACAGGAAGCATTTGGGAATGAGTTATATCCAATGTATTCCTTGTACATTCTGAGAGTAGAATGTATGTTTGGCAAAGGCAGTTCATAATGCTTGGTACTGCAGGGCTTAGAAGTCCTCTCTTTCTAGAGTTATCACTCGACTGGATGTAGTGTCTCTGTGCTGGATTACCTGGGTCTCCTATCTGCTTTTCTTCTTTACTTCCAGGGGTCTTATTCCTTGAAGTTGCTTCCTCCCTTGAGTTACTGACTCTGTGTATCCATTTCTGTCTAGAATGTGTCTCCAATTGTGCCTCAAACTCTCTCAAATTGATGAACTTTTAAAGTGCTGGATTGGATGTCTTCCTTTAGGCAAGTCACTGCCGCAGCTGATAATGGAGAAAGAGATAGAAATCCCTTCCATCATCCCCACTACCTCCATGCAGGTATCTAGTTCTACAACTGGTCTCAGTCAACAGCCTTGACTGTCTCACCTTCTCCAGGGCTAAGCTATTTAAATCCCCCAGGATTATGGCTAGTTTGTTCACTCAATCAATTGCACTGCTTCCTTTGATTCTTTTGGAGAAAAGTGTTCACATAGCTCTTAGCACAGTGCCTGGCACTTAGTAAGAGCTTAATAAATATTGATTGATTGGTTGATCTATACTTTGCTTTCTGTGATTATATCCATTGGGGTGGGGGGAGGGAACCTCCACTTTGACACATAAACTAATACAAGGTTAATATTAATAGGTAGAGCCTGTGAACAACTTGGGGTTTCAAGAAAGGCAGAACTCACTTTCCTCCTGTGCGACCTTATTCTCTCTCATAATATAAGTTATCATCCCTATTGAAGATGTTTTCCAAGTGTGTAGTTCCAGCTCCAATCTCTCCTCTGAATTTTAATCCCTCATCTCAACCTGCCCATCGTACATCTCATCAGGACTTGGGTTCAGATCCCACCCTTGCATGACATTGGACAAAATCACTTAACTTCTCTGGTCCTCAGTTTCCTCATCTATATGATAAGAGGGTTGGACCAGAATCCTTTCTAACTGTAAATATGACCTCAATCTACCAGGACTTTTCCCCTAAATATGATACTTCTCCTAACTTCACTCTCACGTTGTCTACTTTTCTTCATCACATGGCCATCTCTCATGGCCTTATGCCTAGGTTATTAGAACAGTCTCCAAAGTAATCTCCCCACCTCTTGTAGGGGGTTCCCCACTTTTCCATCCTTCTCCTAGTTACCACAATAATCTTTCTAATGAACAAGTCTCACCCTGCTTCAATTTGGATAAACTAGAAACTACTTGGACCATCATTTAGGACTCTCCATGATCTGGTTCCAACCTACTTTTCTATTATTATTTCACATTATTCTCCTTTATATACTCTAGATTCCAGCCAAACTAGACTTCTAACTGTTCTCTGATCTCACTCTGCATTCCTTCAGTCTGTCTCTCATTCCTGTCTCTTCTGATCTTTACCTGTTAAAATCCTTCTTTTCCTCTAAGGCTCCAGTAAGGTGGCAGCTCCAACATGAAACCTCAACAAACACAACCATAACAATAATAATAACTTACCACTGCATAGTGCTATTAGGTTTGTAAAGCGCTTTGCATTTGATCTTGACAACAATTCTATGAGGTGGGCTCTATTACTATCCTTATTTCTCAGATGAGGAAACTGAGGCAGACAGGTTAAGTGACTTGCCCAGGATCACACCGCTAGCAAGTGTCTAAGGTGAGATTTGAACTCATCTTCCTGACTCCAAGTCCAACACTCTAGTCTAGCCCCTTTACCATCTTACCGAAAGTGTTTTCTTCTTCCCCAGATTTGTCTGGAGAACTTTGTGAATGTTCCCACTTGCTCGCACTCTACCTTGTATTATACATACTTGTATACCTATTATATTCTCCTGTAGTCTGTAAGCTCCTTGAAGGCCAGAACTGTCAGTTTTCATCTTCACATCCCCAGCAGCTAGTGTAGTGCTTTCCACAAACATAATGAATGTTTGTTGAATTAAATTGCATTGACTTAGTTGAAGGTGGATATGTCTAGGACTCCATCCAAAATATTTTAGTTGCTGGTATGTAAAACACCATCATGACAACAGGTGACACAGTGGCTGAGGGTGACTTTTTCCGTTGGAGATTACCAATAGAAAATGTGTGTGATGTTTTGTAGGGATGGGGAAGGGGGCAGGGAAAGGACATGGAATTAGAGATGGGGTCGATTATTAACAGCAGCGACTCTCACACGAAGGGAGGGGCACAGTTTTGCGTTCCTGAATCCTGATTGGTGGGATTCCCAATCTGAGTAGTCTCCAGAGGGTAATCATGTTCTCCTGCGGGCTGTTTATTCACAGGCTTCAATAGGAAGCGTGAATGGGGGGGAATTGGTGGTGGTAGTGGGAGGAGGTGGGGGCATCTAGAACAGGACGCAACAATTGGCAGAATGTTGTTCTTATCATGGACACACACACGAATAGAGAGAAACTTTCCTCGTCCAGGGTATGAGCTGTGAGTTTTGTTTTTTCTAAGTGTACTTTTTAAGTTGAAGGGAGATCCTGAGAAAGATGAATGGCATTGGGAGAGGAAGTCTCTGCCAACAAGAGTTAGAGCTGTCTCAGTCCAAACAATTTAAAGTTTAAGTTCCCTCTGGACGCATGCCCCACCCAGGCTCTTTGGAACTTCCCAGGAATCTCGGCTTCAAAGGAGTGAGCCCAGTTTCTCTCTTTCTCCTCATCCCCACTGCCTAGCCCATCTGTGGTGCAGTCCAGAAGAGAGAAAGCAACAGACCATTGGAAGATGCCAAGCTGTGGCTCCCAGAAAAGAATACAACATTCTCTTTACCCCTTTTCCCAAAGAGTGAAACCTGAAATTTGGGAAAGATCTCTAAGAGAAGCCTTATTTATTGCTTTTGGCAGGGGTGGGAAGACATGTCAGGGAAATTATCTTTTAATGTATTTCCCAAACGAGGAATCACAGAACCATAGAATGCTAGAGCTCCTTTTGTCCAGTTCTTTCTTGAATTTTTTAAAGGGAAGAAAGAGAAGTCTGGGGTGGGGTTGAGTAACAGACTATGGTAGAAAGAATGCATTCTAGTAGAAAGAACCACTCCTGGTGTAGCCTTGGAATATAGGATCTTGTTATGTTCTTCTAATTAATGGACATTTGACTTCTCTGAATCTCAGTGTCGTCTTCTGTAAAACGGGCATAACAAAAGCACTCACCTCCCAGGATTGCTGTGAGGATGTAACGTTGTTCAGTCGTTTTCCAGTCATGCCAAGCTCTTTGTGACCCTGTTTGGGGTTTCCTTGGCAAAGAGACTAGAGTGGTTTGCCATTTCCTTTCCTAGCTCACTTTCAGATGAGGAAACCAAGGCAAACTGGGTTAAGTGACTTACCCAGGGTCCCACGACTCACGTTGTGAGGATAAAATGAGACAATAATTGTAAAGTGTTTTGCAAACCTTAAATGCTAGCTGTTATTGTCATGATTATGATTATGATTATTATTGTCATCATAGTTGTTTTTGTAAAGGGTGTGTAGTAGAGCGGAAAAATCCATCAATCTAGCATCGAGACACCTGGAGTTCACATCCTGATTCTGTGTGACCTTGGATATGTTATTTCACTTCCCTAGGCCTTGGTGTCTGCATCTATAAAATGAAGATGTTGGAAAAGACGACCCCTGAGGCTCCTTTTTTTTGGGAGACGTTCTTCTTTTTTGCATGTTCCTGGAGTCCTCTGTGTTTAGAATCTATAAAATTTGGCCATTGTGTGCCCAGATTGTACCTGGAAACTCACACAGATGCTTCTTTGAAAGCAGAAGCACAAATTTACTGAGCTTATAGAATTAATTTGTACAACGATGATTTGGAAAAAAGTTTTAGTCCTAACAACTATGCAAATCAGTGTTCATTAAGATGCAAATTATCTCAGTTTGTCCATTAATCATCCTCCCCCATTCATGAATTATAAATTCCTTCCTCTTTTCTGGCTCCCTACCATCTGTCTATAGAGATATTCAGGTTTCCCCAATCCTAGAGAAAAATGCTCACAGATATGCACAGATATACACACAAACAAACACAAAACTCCTTTCCTGATCCCTTCTTTCCCATTTGACTACGGACTTAGCTTTTTTAGACCCAATGTCTCCATTTCCTCATCAATTACTCCTCCACCTGCTGTGGTTTGACTCCTGATTCAATTGCTCCACTGGGACTTGATTATTGGTAAATCCAGTGGTCTTTATTTTTAGTTTTCATCCTCCTTGTCCTCTCCACATTGTCATTATCACCTTGGAATACGCTGTCCTTCCCTAGCGTCTAAGATAGTACAGCCTCCTTGTACTCCTTCCTCCTCGACATCTCTTTGTTTGCCTCTGAAGGCTTTCTGTCCTTTCCACAACCCCTTTTTGCTAGTGTTCCCCAAGATTCTAAATCATCAGCCTATCTTTTCTTTTCTCTCCACCCTTTGTCCCTTGGCAATCATGTTTGTTCCTTCAGCTTGTTATCTCCCTTCATGCAGATAATCTTCAGATGTATGAATTCAATCCTAACCTCTCTCAAGCTCCAGATCCATATTTCCAACCACCTACAAGACTTCTATCTACATCTGAATATTGTGCTACCATCTCAAAGGCAACATATCCAAATGAGAAGTTAACTTTCTTCTAAAAACCTGCTCCCCATTTTTGTCTCAAACTTTTTCTTCATCATTACCACCATTCACTCAATATCCCATGTTTAAAAAAAAAACAAAAAACCCTGGGGCTCATCTTCAACTTCTCCTTCTTCCTTTTTCTCACTGCCCACAAAGGATCATTGTGTCATCATATCATAAGCATAGAGCTGGAAGAGTTTTTAGAGGCCATCAAGTCCTAGGATCAGAGAATCAAACCTGGAGGTCCCTTCCTCCAACTCCATCATTTTACAGATAACCAAAGAGGCACAGGGAGATTAAGTGTCTTGCTCAAGACAAAATAGGTGGTAAGTGGTAGAATCATAGAAGCTCAGAGTTGGAAGGGGTCTCTGAGGCTATCCAGTCCATTCTTGAATAGCATATGAGGAAACATCATCGTCATGCAGTTTTTGCTTCAAGACCTCCAGGGAGGACAGAACTCCCCACCTCCTAGGGAGGCCTTTTACACTTTTGGACAGCACTAATTTTTAGGAAGTTGTTTTCATTTGTTTGTTTTTTTGTATCAGCTATAAATATACTCCTGCAATTTTTAGGCATCTCATCTAGTTCTGCCCTCTAAGGCTAAGGAGAACAAATCCAATCCTTTTTCTACATGGCAATTCTTCAAATATTTGAAAAGGACTCAACCAATCTCCATGTTGTTCATGACCTTTGGGCCCTCCTTAGAAAGGCGGCTCCTGCTCTGGACTTACAAGGACTTGTTTCAGTCTTGATTGCCCTTCCCCTCAATAAAAAGAGAGGATTCAGGCAGTTTCTCATCTCTACTGCCTTGTCCCACCCCACCACCCCACCTTCACCCCACTGCCACTCCCCAACTCAGAGTTCTGGGAAAAATCTCTTAATTGAAATTTGGTATAGCCCATTAACAAAGTCATTTCTAAAAAAGTATTCAATATGTGAAATAGATATCAGGTGTAGCATAGCTATATATTTCCTCCATCACAAAAGGAATGCTTAAAACACAGCAGTCTTATAAACATGCATTAACAAATACTGGAAACATAAAACAATAACCCATCACACCTCTTCCTAGAGGCAAAGACAGTTTGTAGGACTGATGAATTAATATTTCACTTTCATTGTCTATACAACTCACAAGATGGAGGTCTTCTGGCCAGCCAAGAAATGTTGTGAGTCCTTTCAGGTGCAGCATTTTCCTGGGGGTTGCTATCTTCTCCTCTGGAGTTGTAAGGATGGCTCGGGAAGTCAGGAGCTCTCAAACTCATGAGGTAGCCACTAAGGTGAGAATTATCTCTCTGGATTCCTGTTCAGTGACCTGTGCTCAGGGAAAGAAACACAAAAGAGAAGAGGCAGCCAGGGACTCTAGGTCCAATGTCAGGCCCAAGCAGGCCAGAATATGTTCTTGCTGACATGTCTTCTTGGCATCGTTATAGTAGGGAGAGGAGCAGGAGGAGAAAAATCTTTTCCTACCCTGCCTGGAATCCAAGAGAGAGCTGGCAGAGTCCCAAAGCTATTGCATTCAAAATGATGAAGGATAGAAAAGAGGTTTGTTTTGTTTTCCTTTTCTTCTTTTTATTTACCTTCTAAAGGGGTAGTTCTTCTTGGCTCAGTCACCGGTCACCTTTGGTGTAGTCCCCCAAGACACAGGGATCAGTAAGGCATGGCCTTATTATTCCAAAGCACAAGCCAGACTTCACAGGAGCTGCTCTGGCCCAGAAAATGAGGAGAGGGGACCTCCCTTGACTACCTTGATTAGAGCCATATGGCATGATCTCAAGACTTTTCCATCTTCCCAGTTACATTCTTCTGGATACACTCAAGTTTATCAATGTCAACCTAACACAATATACTGTGGGCCTAGCACAATATGGCAAATATTGTTTGACCTGAACTGTACAATGGGATGGTACAATAGGACTATCATCGACACTATCCTTAGTCTTTAATTCAGATGAAGATCATTAAAAAAAAGGTATCAGACTTTAGCTGTCTGACTGAGGGCAAATCACTTAAATTCTCCCTGCCCTGGTTTCCTCATCAATAAAATGGAGATAATCCACCTCATAATGTTATTGTGAAGAGAAAGTGAGAGACTATGTAAAGTGCGTTGCAAATCTTAAAGTGATAAATTCTAACTATTTCTATGTTTACGGCCCTGTGTCAGGTACTGGGGGGCTACAGAGAAATGTAAGCCATGTCCCCTCCCTCAAAAAGTTTATAATCTATTTGGAGAACAAGGCACACATACCTGAAAAGTTAAGTACCGCCCCCCCAATTAAACAACTAAAAGAGATGACATGCGAGCTTATGCTTAAGTGCAAAAATGTGGTTTTGAGTACGATGAATTCAGAAAAGGGAGAAATCCCCATGCTGAGGTAACTTGGGAAGGCTTTCTGGAAAATAGGGGATTTGAAAGATGGATGGAACTTGGTTATGAATTGCTGCTGGGAAAGACAGCATGAACAAAAGCAAGAAGAAATAATTTTAAAAATAAAATTGTATTGATATTTTCTATATTTTGATAAAGAATAAAAAAATTCATGAAAACTAACCAAAATATTTAAAAAAAGCCTGACATTACATTCAGTGTTCCACACTGATGTCTCCAGCTCTGCAGAGAAACAGCAAAAAGTACCTTCTCATATTTCTTATTTGGGGTTTAGCTTGGTGACTATAATTTCATAGCATTCAGTTTTGACTGACATTGTATATATTGTTTTCCTGATACATTTTCATTAGTTTATATAAATTTTCCTGTGCTTGTCTAAATTCTTCATATCCTTCATTTCTTACCACACAGTTGTAATCCGTTACATTCACGTGCCACATTTTCTTTAGCCATTTCCCGGTTATGAACATCCACTCTGTTTCTAGCTCTTTGATGACAAAAAAAAAGTGTTACTATAAATATTTTGGTGTATATGGGTCTTTCTTTTTGTCATGTCACTGACCTTCTTGGTGTATATGCTTAGCAGAGAAATCTCTGGATCAAAAGGTACAGACATTTTAGCCACTCACAGAGAGAGAATGATAAGCAGATTGAGAATAGATCAATTCTGGTAGAACAAAAGTGTTTGTGTAGGGGATAATAATTCCTGCCCTCTCTCCCTTGCCATCTCCTAGAGATATTGAGGGAACAAATTAGATAATAGCTGTGAAAACGCTTTGTGCAAGGAATTACTGTCAAATATGAATTATCTCAATTATCTGCCATTATGAATAATACAAGGCTAATGCTAATCTGAAAGCAAGGTAATTTTTGAATGATTTTAGAAAGCTTTCTGTGTGTGTGTGTGTGTGTGAATTAGGCTTTCTAGCTAGTTTCAGTTCCTTGAATACAAACCAGTTGGCAGGAGGTAAAGAGACACAGTCTATGGCAGGGGAAGTCATTTTGGGTTACTCAAACAAAACTCAGACTGGGAGACATGAAATTTATGTTTTAGTACTAATTATGTCACCAGCTAGGTGTGTAGCCTTGGGCAAGCCATTTAACGTCTGTTAGACTGTGAATTCCTTGAGACTAGAAACTTGTGGGGGGAGCCAGTGTTGTTTGTTTTTTGTGCTTTTCTTTGTATCTCCAGGACTTAGTACACAGTGCCTGGCACATGGTAGGTACTTAATAAATGCTTGCTGACTTGATTTAACCTTATCAGATCTTAGTTTTCTCATCTGTAAAATGGTTATACTAATATTTGCCCTGTCTTTTTTCTGGGATTGGGGGGAATCAAATGAGATGGCACAAGAACTTTGAAAAATTGAAAACATTTTACATTTCTTATATTTGAAATGTAGCATCATATTTTTTTTATATGGCTGGTTAAACAATTTAAAGTCTTTGGTCTTCAGTTTTCTCAGCCACAAAATGAAGGTTAGATTAAAAAGTCCCCTCCATGGTCTAAGTCTATGATCCTGCGAACCTATTATTTAGTATAATCTGAGCATTAACTGCATAAAAATATGAGGTCTCATGATTGCTTTGCTTCAATGGTAGACAGCAGATTGAAAGGGAATCCGAAGCTCACATCTCTTTGCTTACTCAGGCATTCTGGCTCTTAGGGAATTCTGTGTCACATAGGTACACTGCCTGCCACAGAATTTCCAAATCAACTCTGGTGTTTAGTACTCTCCAAATCCCAAGGGAACTCTGTAGTTGAACTTGGGAGCAGTTCTTGCTTTGTTTTCCATCATAAATGCATTCCCACTATACTGTATGAATGACCTTCTGCAGGGCTCTGGGAGAAAGCCAAAATCCTGAGCTAGGGACAAGGACACACACTGAATTAATTTGGGAATACACCATAATGCAAAGCACATGGTTTTGGAAATTGTCAAGGGGACTGAGCATGAACCAGGGTTTTAGATCAACGTGACTTAAATGGAAACAGTGGCAATTAATTATATCATCAGATTTGGTCAATATTTAACCAAGAGTGGATGTATACACACATGTACAACATTTGAAAACTAGGTATTCAAAATTCTAATTACTGTTCCATTGCTACCATCATTTTGAACATATATGTACATATATATATATCTATATATATATTTTTTTCCCACTGTAGTGACATCAAGTGTGGTTTGCAGAAGAGGATGGGCCCCTGGGTGCAGAGGCCATTGTAATACACAAGCAAATGGAGATTTCTCATCTTCTTTGTGAGGTAGATGTACAACTTTCATTTCAAAACCAAGTAACTTAAAGTAGTGACAAATAATTGAATTTTCCATATGATAGAGGGCATTTTTGCTTCTCTTTCCTTTACATGAAGAAAAGTTTCTGAGTTTTCCATGAAGCTATGTCAGATGAAGATGAATTGAAGGGCCTGGAGTACATTTACCTTAAAGATAAGAGGATATGAAAGTTGTCTTCAAATATCTAAAGGGCTGTCATATAGAAGACATATTAGATTTATGTGGCTCCAGAAGAAAGAACTAGGATCAAGAGATAGAAGTTACAGGGAGGAGGAATTTTGGATCAGTATGAGGAAGAACTTCCGAATAATTAGAACTGTCAGAAAGTGGATTGGACTGTTTGATGAGGTAGTGAGTTTCCTGTCACTGAAGCTGTTGAAGCAGAGGATGGATTATCAGGGATGTGCAGACAGGATGGGGGTGGGAGGAGAGATTTATGCACCATGTAAAAATTAGACTAAATGAACTCTGAGGCCTTTTTGAATTTTAGAACTCTATGGCTACACATGGAGGAATAATTTTGTATAATGTTTTATATGTACAGAGACAGTAGGGCTTTTTGCCTGCCATAATACAGCACAGTATTTTGTTTCCCCTGCTGAAGGATATAGGTAAGAAAGGAAGGAATGGGGTCCAGAAGAGTAGATTGCTTTGATCTCTAGTCCTTGACCTTCACCTTTTGTTCTGGCTGAAATTGTTTTTCCAATCCTGAGAGGTTTGGGGGAGCAAAGCGGAATTTACTCTCCCAATCTCCATATAGTTCCTATGTGTTTTCTTTAGTAGCCCACCGCCCCCCATTGATTTTGGGCCCCCGAATCTCCATAAAGAGTTAAATAGGAGTTACAAGGAATGTCTAATCCCAAAATATGTAGTTGTATGTGACAATGGACTTAATTCATCACCAGAAATGGCAAATCAAAGAAAAACCCTATTCTCAGTCTGGAGGCATTCACTCTGATTTGTGTGTCAGGCTGTTCCTTAACTGGTTATGGTAGCACATATTTTCAGTTATAACACAAGAGCTGTCAATCTGCCCATCTCAAGAAACTTTCTAGACAATGACCTAGGGTTTGCTTTATGGCAGCTGAGGTGGCCAGTAGGTGGTTCTAAAGAAACGAATCCCAGAAATTAATACACAGAAAAGCTCAGTAACTATGAGATCAGCAGAGCAATAACCCAAGTTATTTCCCTAAGCTTTGTGTCATCTGAAAATTTGATAAGCATAACTTTTCTCTCTGGCTCTGCTCGTAACTTTCCAGATTTTTAACCTCCATTCTCACCCTGTACGTGCCTCTGCCCTTCGTCCTCTTGGTAGATTCTAGTCTGGGATCACCATTTAAGGAAGCAACCAGGCCATTAATGCTCTCTTCTTTTCTAGCTTTGTTTCTGTCTCTATGGAAAAACAACAACAGCGACAACTTAGATGTGACCTATTATTCTTTTTTTAAAATTAATTTATTTAATATTTTTAGTTTTTGGCACTGATTTTCACAAGAGTTTGAATTATAAATTTTCTCCCTGTTTCTACCCTCCCCCCCACTCCAAGATGGCATATATTCTGGTTGCCCCATTCCCCAGTCAGCCCTCCCTTCTGTCACCCCACTGCCCCCCATCCCCTTTTCCCTTACTTTCTTGTAGGGCAAGATAAATTTCTATGCCCCATTGCCTGTGTATCTTATTTCCTAGTTGCATGCAAAATGACCTATTATTCTTGATGAAGCCACATTACCTCTTTTTGATCAATGCCCCCCATTTTAGATTTTCACTAACCATCTCATTGATGTGTTCTAGGATTTCTCAAGGAGTCAAAGTCAAGCTTACTGTTTCATAGTTAGGAGACTCCAGTTACATTCCCCCCCCCCTTTTTTTTAAATCAAGAGAATTTCGATGGACTTTCCTTCTTATATATTAAAACTGTTGACAGGGAAGGGGTAGCCTCAAGATTCGAAGCTCACTGATGAAAGTCAGAGCCTCAGAGATAAATTTCACTTGAAGACACTGACTTTTTTCCTGTGATTTCACCTTATGGAATTTCA
The DNA here is from genome assembly GCF_011100635.1 of Trichosurus vulpecula. Lineage (NCBI taxonomy): Eukaryota > Metazoa > Chordata > Mammalia > Diprotodontia > Phalangeridae > Trichosurus > Trichosurus vulpecula. Next base: position 100,494,297 of record NC_050580.1, read on the forward strand.
CCTTAGGAATGATCTAAGCAGAAATTATTTCTATGATGGGCCAGCATCCAACAGTAATAGTAACAGAATCAGAGAACCTCAAGAATTAGGGTTATGGAAGGGGGAAGGACAATTTATTAGGTACCTCCTATGTGGTAGGCACTGTGCTAAGCATTTAACGAATATTATCTCATTTGATCCTCACAAACACCCTGAGAAGTAGGTGCTATTATGATCCCTATTTTACATTTGAGGAAACAGAGGCAAATAGAGTTTACGTGACTTGCCTAGGGTCAAATGGCTATTAAGCGTCTGAAGCCCTCCCCCTTCCCTTCTTTGCAGATGTGAATGGCTGTGGGCATAGGGTATGCCATAGATTATTGATTGGTTTTGCTGAAGTACTTTTTAAAAATTCTTTGTTCCCAGGGTAGAGGAGGGGAGAGAGGCATGTTTGGACATGAAGGTGAAATAAAAAGATACAATATCAATAAAAAATAATAGAAGAAAAAAATAAAACAAATTACAAAACCCAAATGTAGGGGGATCTTACTTTATGAAAAAGAGTCATCAGAGGAGTCTACTGAATAGTGAATTCCTGTAGTTGGAGTCAATTCAATTTAATTCAAATATTTATTAAGTGCCTACTATGTGCAAGACATGGGGTACATAAAGATGAAATAAGGTACAATACTGTTTTCAAGGAACTTGCCACCTAGTAAGGGAAATTGCATTTAAATAAATAACTACAATGTCAATTAGAATAAGAGAATTGCAAAGGAGGGGTCCAAATAAAATGCTTCTGTGTGATTCCAATGCCTTTATCCTTTCAGAGTGATGTAGTAGAAAGAACACCGTACTGGGAGTCAGGAGATGCTTTGCCATGAGTTGACCCTAGAGCAGTCGCTTAATCTATCTAGATATAAGCTTCCTCTCTTATGAAATGAGGGAGCAGGTTCCCTTCCAAATTTAAATCAGATGGTGCTATGTCTCTAGAACACACCTACAAAGTAAATCAATACACGCCTGTACTGAGTAGTGAGTACAATGTTTTCTTCTCATACTATATATTCTGGCAGTTCAACCTTGGCTGGATACTGGAGCAGGCAGCAGGCCAGATGTGTTTGGTGGTGACAGCCAAACTCATGCTCATCTTCACTGACCTGTACAAAGGCAGTGCCTTCCACACACATTGAGGGCTTGAGGGAGGAATGGGCAGACAGCCCCACTGGTGGAAGACCTCCACATGTAAAGAAGGAGGGAGACATGACACATTAGCATACAGAGTGCAAAGAGAAGCCATTTGTACCTACAGGGAATCACATGGATAGGGGACACATGAATATTTAATTATGCTCACTACTGAATTATCCATATTCATAGAGGTAAGTAGCAGTATGGATAATACAAACTAGCAGACAAAAATTAAATAAGATTTATTTTAGGCTTCTATATGAATTGTATTTTTTTTGGTGCCTTATTTTTCTTTTTTTAAATTTATTAAATATATTTAAGTTTTCAGCATTGATTTTCACAAAAGTTTGAATTACAAATTTTTTCCCCATTTCTATCCTCCCCCCACTCCAAGATGGCGTATATTCTGGTTGCCCTGTTCTCCAGTCAGCCCTCCCATCTGTCACCCCACTCCCCTCCCTTACCCCTTTCCCTTCTTCTCTTGCAGGGCAAGATAAATTTCTATGCCCCATTGCCTGTGTATCTTATTTCCTAGTTGCATGAAAAAACTTCTGTTTGTTGTTGTTGTTTTTGAATGTCTGTTTTTAAAACTTTGAGTTCCAAATTCTCTCCCCTCTTCCCTCCCCACCCACCCTCCCTAAGAAGGCAAGCAATTCAACGTAGGCTACATGCGTATCATTATGTAAAACCCTTCCACAATACTCATGTTGTGAAAGATTAACTATGTTTTGCTCCTTCCTAACCTATCCCCCTTTATTGAGTTTTCTCCTTTGACCCGGTCCCTTTTCGAAAATGTTTGTTTTTGATTACCTCCTCCCCCATCTGCCCTCCCTTCTATCATCCCCCCTTTTTTATCTTCTTCCTCCTTCTTTCCTGTGGGGTAAGATACTCAATTGAGTGTGTGTGGTATTCCCTCCTCAGGTCAAATCCAATGAGAGCAAGATTTACTCATTCCCCCTCACCTGCCCCCTCTTCCCTTCCTACAGAACCACTTTTTCTTGCCACTTTTATGCGAGATAATTTACCCCATTCTATCTCTCCCTTTCTCCCTCTCTCAATATATTCCTCTCTTATCCCTTAAATTTATTTTATTTCTTTAGATATCATCCCTTCATATTCAACTCACCCTGTGCCCTTTGTGTGTGTATATATATATATATGCATATATATACCTACATATATACATACATAGACACACACATATGTATATATATGTATACACACACACACATATATATATATGCATATTCCTTTCAGCTACTATGATATTGAGGTCTCATGAACCATACACATCATCTTTCTGTGTAGGAATGTAAACAAAACAGTTCAACTTTAGTAAGTCCCTTATGATTTCTCTTTCTTGTTTACCTTTTCATGCTTCTCTTGATTGTTGTGTTTGAAAGTCAAATTTTCTATTCAGCTCTGGTCTTTTCACTGAGAAAGCTTGAAAGTCCTCTATTTTATTGAAAATCCATATTTTGCCTTGGAGCATGATACTCACTTTTGCTGGGTCGGTGATTCTTGGTTTTAATCCTAGCTCCATTGACCTCCGGAATATTGTATTCAAAGCCCTTCAATCCCTTAATGTGGAAGCTGCCAGATCCTGTGTTATCCTGATTGTTTTTCCACAGTATTCAAATTGTTTCTTTCTGGCTGCTTGCAGTATTTTCTCCTTGACCTGGGAGCTCTGGAATTTGGCAACAACATTCCTAGGAGATTTCTTTTTGGGTTCTATTTGAGGAGGCGATCTGTGGATTCTTTCAATTTCTATTTTGCCCTGTGGCTCTAGAATATCAGGGCAGTTCTCCTTGATAATTTCTTGAAAGATGATATCTAGGCTCTTTTTTTGATCATGGCTTTCAGGTAGTCCAATAATTTTTAAATTATCTCTCCTGGATCTATTTTCTAGGTCAGTGGTTTTTCCAATGAGATATTTGACATTGTCTTCCATTTTTTCATTCCTTTGGTTCTGTTTTATAATATCTTGATTTCTCATCAAGTCACTAGCTTCCACTTGCTCCAATCTAATTTTTAAGGTAGTATTTCCTTCAGTGGTCTTTTGGACCTCCTTTTCCATTTGGCTAATTCTGCCTTTCAAGGCATTCTTCTCCTCATTGGCTTTTTGGAGCTCTTTTGCCATTTGAGTTAGTCTATTTTTTTAAGGTGTTGTTTTCTTCAATATTTTTTTCAGTATTTTTTGGGTCTCCTTTAGCAAGTCATTGACTTGTTTTTCATGGTTTTCTTGCATCCTTCTCATTTCTCTTCCCAATTTTTCCTCTACTTCTCTAACTTGCTTTTCCAACTCTTTTTTGAGTTCTTCCATGGCCTGGGACCAGTTCATGTTTTTCTTGGAGGCTTTTGTTGTAGGCTCTTTGACTTTGTTGACTTCTTCAGGCCTTATGTTTTGGTCTTCTTTGTCACCAAAGAAAGATTCCAAAGTCTGAGACTGAATCTGGGTGCGTTTTTGCTGCCTGGCCATGTTCCCGGCCAACTTACTTGACCCTTGAGTTTTTCATTGGGGTATGACTGCTTGTAGAGCAAAGAGTACTTTGTTCTAAGCTTGAGGGGATGCACTGTTGATTTTAGAGCTATTTCTATATAGCCAGCTCTGCCACCCCAGCACTCCTCCTTCCTCAAGAACCACCAACTCGGACCTGATGCAAATCTTCAGCAGGCTCTTCACTCCTGCTCTGATCCGCCACTTAATTCCTCCCACCATGTGGGCCTGGGGCTAGAAGTAACTGCAGCTGTATTTCTGTAGCTGTACCTCCACCGCTGCCCCTCGGGTGGTGGCCGAACCCCGAACTCTGTCCCCCACAGCTTTTCCCACTAACCTTCTCTGTTTTCTTTGGTGTTTGTGGGTTAAGAAGTCTGGTAACTGCCACAGCTCACTGATTCAGGGTGCTAGGCCTGTTCTGCCCGGCTCCTGGTCTGGTTGGTCCTGCTGCCTCCCACGCTGAGCTCTGCTCCCCTCCACTCCGTGTGCAATAGACCTCATCCAGTGACCATCCAGGCTGTCCTGGGCTGGATCCCTGCTTCTCTCTGCTATTTTGTGGGTTCTGCAGTTCTAGAATTTGTTCAGAGCCATTTTTTATAAGTTTTTGGAGGGACGTGGTAGGAAGCTCACGCAAGTCCCTGTTTTCCAGCCGCCATCTTCTGCCTTATTTTTCTTAAAAAATGTTAGGACTGGGATGGAAATAATCTATTGCCACCTCTCCCCCTACATCCAGAGTTTTCCCTCTATACCATACAGGAAAACTAAGCACATAAGAAGGTAAGTGAGTTATTCAAGATTACATAGCTAATCAATGGTTGAACCAGGTCTAGATCTGTTCACTGAAGCTGGTAGTAGAATTTAGTTTGCCTTCCCTAAGGGCTTGGGCAATTGATAGGTTACCATCCTATTGATTCAGTATTAAAACTTCTCCACAGAAGATAATAGGCATTAATTGCCTTAAATAGGCAGATTAAATCCAACCACTCTACTTTATTCTCTGAGTTATATTGAGGTTATTGTTTCACATCAATTTATTAAGACCCACTGCTAAGCATCATTGGGCATACAATGAAATTTAAGGCACAATCCCTGTCCTCAAGGAGTTGCCAGTCTATCTAGGAAAACACATATACATGAACAAATAATTAACACTATAAAGCAATATGGAATCAGTGCCTCATGGCTGGTCCAGATGAGTTAGCATTTTGGCGGTTCAGTAAGGCTGTGAACATACAGAGATGTTTGAAGACATTAGTGCAGTTATGGATGCTTGAGCCTCATTGGAAGGAACATTGTCTTTATTCCCACCAAGTTACTAGGGACAGTCTGAAGAGATAAAAGTAATCTTTGTTGCCCCAAACTTGGAACATCAATGAATAATAGTTTGCATTATAAGAAGGCCTTCTTACTATAATCATAATTCTTACCATAATTGTTCAGAAAAAGTGAAAAATTTATACAAATCGAATCCTAAGATACAGGGACCTTCTTATTGTGTTGATTACACAGGGGAAGTGCCAATGAAAACACACCCAGTCCCCTCCAGAATTCCTGCACCCTTCAATAGGGGCATGATACAAGGATTCAAAGCATTAGGCTTAGCTTGTGTATCAGTAATTAAGGTGGGATTTTTTGTTATTCTTCTCTTAAGTGCCTTTAATGATTCTGGCCTTTGTTTGAATACTGCAGGTAAAATGGGATCTTTTTGTCTTGGAGTGTTTCTCAGCACTAAGAGAATGTAATGGTAATCAGGGAAGGACTTTTGGTTGTCTTCTCCTTTGGAATGCTGTGTAGTTAAGCACCTTTGATGAGTCTTGCCTTTCAAATGCAATGGCCAGCAAAATGGGATTTTTCACTGTCCTTTATTTGAGTGTTTCTCAGCACTGAGGTAATCAAGTGCCCCGGTATATAAGATCCAAGGTTGGTGTTTTGACTTTTGGAGCTCACCCATGGAAGGAATGTTGAGACTCTGGGCAAGCTGTTGTGACTGCCCCCCCAGCTTTGCTAACCCAGACCCATTGGTTCTTCTCTGGTAACTATGAATTGTAATTTGCATCAGACAAGGTCTGTCTGTTGATGTTTGTAGTTTCTGTTTGTATTTGCCTTGAAGTTCAGGGAGCTGATCTTTCCTCCCTGAACTAAGTAAATGATATTTGTATGTTTGATTAAAGTGAGATTATTAACCCCTTAAAGTTACTTTCCTTCGTAAAGCAGATCAAAGAATCTATGTTAGCAGTCCTCTGTGTGCTGGTTGTTGTTGCTTTTACACAGCCACAGTGGCTACTAGCAGATTGTTGCTACAGCTTGCTATTGACTGACAGCTCAGCTAGCCAGCAATATTGGTAGTGTTAGTGCTGAAATAAATCAGACTCATAAGTGGAGGAAAAAGGCATTTTTAATTGAGATAAACAGGGTGATGAGCCTGCGTGGGTCACCCATATATCTGAGCACATGGATATCGACCAAAAGAACTTACAGCAAAGTTTTTATACTTTCAGAAAGGAAAAAGGGGCAGGGGGAGAGAGGGAGGCATATAAGGAATGAAGCCTGGTCATGAGCCCAGCCATCCTTGGCAGTCTGAGCAAGAAAACCCACTTAATTCTAGTTGCTTTACCCTTCATGATCTAACTCAAACATAAATCTTAATGAAAGAGGCAAGGACATTTGGTAAGTTGAGCTAGCCTAAGCTAGATATGTTTACAAGGCCCCAGCCCAACCTAGTTGAGAGTAACTACCTCCAGAGCAGGAATGCAATGACATTCCTGGGATTGTTGAGAGGGAGGGGCTTTCTTACTGTCTGTATGGCCTTTTGACAGAGAAGGGAATATTACATTTGACATAAATTTGTCAATAGGAAAAGGGACAGGAAATGATGATCTCCTCACCTGAATTTTTATGTGTTCCATAATTATTTCTGATGCTCAAATTAGTACAAAATTTCTGCATTCAGCCCTATATTTAGAGGGCTAGATCTTTATGGGCAAAGAGGATTAGTGAGGAGAAAGGCTGTTCAAACTGGGAAGACTTCATGAAAAGCAGAGATGTTAAGTCAGACCAAAGATACCAGGAAGAATAGGATTTGGCAGAATTTGTCAGGGTGGGCAGAGCATAGGCTCAGGAGGAGAGGTTAAGTGAGAAAAAAAAATACAAGTGAGAATAAGTAAGAGAAAATTAGTAAGAAAAGGAAAAGGAAATGGGGAAGGGCTGACAAAGGAAGGAAAGTTGACTGTGGTTTTCAAGTTGTTAGGTGATTAAAAAAAGGTTGTGGAGATAGTTGCTAATAGCAGCTTAGAGGTGAAGTATAAATACCCACCAACAGCTCAGACAACAGGGCTAAGAATTTCAGTCAGTATGGGGAAGCACAGAAAAAAGTTCAGCGATTTAAGTTGTACATAATTGTCTGTCTGCCACAGCCAAATAATGAATCTCTACGTTCCAAGCCTTGGTTGGTCTCTCTCCTATGAAGAGAAGGGGAAGGCACTTGTGGAACACCTTTGCACAGTCCAGGTTATCTGGGGGCAATGATGTGTTCCTAAAAACAAATAAGAAAAAGAAACACTTCAATAGGGAGGAAAAAAAACCGAATTAGTTTAGAGGAAATTTGATGCTTTTAGGATGTGAAGTATGGAGGAATGTTACACAGAGGGAGGGAAGGAAAAGGACATCATGTAAACTTTTTAAAAATTCTGTTTTATTTTATTTTCAGTTCCAAATTCTCTTGTGTTCTCTTCCCTTTCCCCCATCTGCTGAGAAGGCAAGAAAAAGGAAACTTGCTAGAAATATTCATAGTTATGAAAAACAAATTCCTGAATCAGCCAAAATAATAAAAGGAATGAAGAAAAGAATATGCTTCAGTCTGTGCTCTGAGCCCATCAGCTTTCTATCTGGAGGTGGATAGCATGTTTTATCCTGCACGCTTTGGAACTGTGGTTGGTTGTTGTATTGATCAGAGTTCCCAAGTCTGCCAAAGTTGATTATCTTTTCAATAGTGTTATTATTGTATAAATTGTTCTCCTGGTTCTGTTCACTATACTTTGTATGAGTTCACATTATTCTTTTGAGGTTTTGTGAAAACATCCCTTTCTTACCATACAATAGTATTTCATTGCCTTCATATACTACAACTTGTTCAACCATTCCCCAATTTATGAGCACTCCATCACTTTCCAGATTTTTGCCACCACAAAATTTCTGCTATAAATATTTCTGTACATATAGGTCAGCAGTGGATAGAATCCTAGGGCTGGAATCAGGAAAACTCATCTTCTTGAGTTCAAATCTGGTTCAGACACTTACTACCTGTGAAACCCTGGGCAAGTCACTTAACCGGGTTTGCTTCAGTTCCTCATCTGTAAAACAAGTTAGAGAAGGAAATGGCAAACCACTCCAGTATGTCTGCCAAGAAAACCCCAAATGAGGTCATGAAGAGTCCAACACAACTGAAAAATGACTGACCGATGACTGAACAACAACATGTAGGTCTCCGGGAAAAGGAGATATTATATGATTCAAAGTAAACAAATTTGAGACTCTTCTTGAAGAGGAGAGAGCTGAATACTTTGAGGAGAAAGCAACTGCTTATCCTCCAAGAAATGATAAAGTAGAGTCACAGACATTATCTGACAAGAGATTATTCAGTTAGGGTCAGAGGGATAAGAGAATAGTAGCAGTGGTTGGTAATTCCCTGCTTAGGAGCTACGAGGAAGTTATTTATCAAACTAATAACAAAGAGAGATCTGTTGTATTTCCAGGCATGTATACAAGACATAACAGAGAATCTCTCAAGATTTATCCAAACTACCTACTTCTGGTGATTCATGTGGGCACACATGCTATTGCCAGAAGGAACCTAGAAAGTATTGCTAAAGGCCACAGAGTCTTGAGCAAGAAACAGAAGGCCACAGTAGCAGATTGTTTTCCTCCATGCTTCCCACTGATGATGGGAGATCCAGAAGGGAACAGTTGTGTTGTAATGACAGAACAAAATGACCGATGGAGTAAATACCCAAGATAAGAAATGGAATTGTAACAGAACAACTAATTTCCCTTGATCAATTCAAGTCATGCAGCCTACGTGAACTAACTACATTCTTGGGTAATAAAAAAAAGGGTAGATGTGACAGCTGAGTCACTGTCAATAATAGTTGAAAAATTGTAGAGAGCAGGAGAGGAGCTATGGGGCTGGAAGAAGGCTAATATTGACTCAATTTGTAAAAAAAATAGAAAAAGAAAAGAGATTGCACATCAGAAGCCAATAAGCTTGATTTTTATTCCTGGGGAAATTCCAGAATGGAGCATTAAAGAAATGGTTAGTGAATGTCTGGAAAGAGAAGTGCTGATTAACAAGAGTGATCATGGTTTCATCAAGAAGAGGTCATGTCAAAGTAATCTTATTTCCTTTTTTTTTTTTTACATAGTTAACAAAAAATCAGAGGATTACTGTAAATATAGTTTATAATTTAAAAAAACATAAAGTACCATTAAAAAGTTCATAAGGTATCTGGTGCTATTTTTATACCAAAGACAGAGTTGTGGACTAGAGGAAAACATTTTAAAATGGGTGGAATGTCAGGACTCAAAGAGCAGTCATTGGTGGTTTGTTGTTGGCTGGACAGGAAGTTCTCCAGAGATTGTCCCAGGGATCTGTGCTTGGCCCTGTTTAACGTTTTTTATGCATGGCTTCTATAAAGGCCTATGCCTTTATGCTTACTATCCAATATTTAGATGACACAACAGGAAAGGGACAGCTAACACACCAGATGACAAGGTCAGGATCCAGAAAGTTCTCAAAAGGCAGGAACCCTGGACTGAATTGGATACAATGAAATTCAGGGAGGAAAAATGTAAAGTTTTAAACTCAAGTTCAGAAAAATCAGCTTCACAAGTTTAAGATGGGAGAGGCACAGTGAGAAAGCAGTTTCACTGGAAAAGACCTGGAGTTTTTAGTGGGCTCCGTGTGAATCAGCAGGTTAATGTAGCAGCCAAAAAAAGCTAATGCAATCTTAAGCTATATTAAGAGAGCAGTTTCCAGGAATAATGAGGTGATAAGCCCTACGTGCTCTGCTCCGCTTAGACTACACTCAGAGTATTTTGTTCATTTCTGAGTATCACAGTTTAGGAAGGACGTTGGCAAGCTGGATAGCATCCAGAACAGGGTAGCCAAGACACTTATTAAGTGCTTACCATGAGCCAGTCCCTGAGGACATAAAGAAAGGCAAAAACTGTCAGCACTCCGAAGGAGCTATCATTACAATGGAGAAGGCAACGTGAAATAACTAGGTACATACAAGATAATCACTGAATAGAGGGAAGGTAATCTCAAAGAGGAAGGTGATGGCAGCTGGAGAGCCTATCGAAGGTAGGATTTCAACAGAGTCTTGAATGAAGCTAGAAAAGGTAAGAGGCAGAGATGAGGATGGAGAGTATGCTAGGTATAGGGGGATCAGTGCAAGAGTTTGTGAGATGGTGTGTCATGTGTGAGGAATGGGAAGTAGGTCAGTATTTCTGCATCTTAGAGTGTGTCCTGTAAGGGAGAGAAGTGTAAGAAGACTAAGAAAGTAGGAAGAGGTGAGGTTATAAAGATCTTTACAGGCAAAACAGAGGACTTCACATTTGATCCAGGAGGTAACATGGTACCAAAGGAATTTATTGAGTTGAGGGATGACACTGTCAGACCTATGTGTTAGACTGGGGTGGGGGGGAGGGATGGGACTGGTGGCCTTGAGGTTACATGTGACCTTCTAGATCCTTGGGTGCAGCCTTTTGACTGAGTCCAAGCTTTACAGAACAAATCCTTTTATTAAGGGGATTTGTTCTGTGAAGTTTGGATTCAGTCAAAGAGTGGCACTTGAGGACCTAGAGGGCTACATGTGGCCTTGAGGCTGCAGGTCTGCACCCCTGCATGAGACAAATGGTGAAGGGTCTAGTGTTCACTATATCACTGGAAGGAACTAAGGATTTTAGCCTGGAGAAGACTCAGAGTGATGTTTGAAGGGTTGTTATGTGAAGAAAGGATGCAATTTGTTCCACTTGGAATCATAGGACAAAGCCAGAAGCAAAGGGGGAAAATGAACTTCCCATCAGTTTCAAAGAGGAATGGGCTGCCTTGGGAAGTGACGGGGTCTCCATCTTGGGAGGTGTTTGAGCAGGGATTGGACGACCACTTTTCAGTTATGGTACGATGGGGATTCTGTAGTGAGTGTCGGTTGGATTATATGGCCTCCTACAGCCCTTTCACCTCTAGATTTCTGTGATTCTTAGTGGGATGGTGAGGAGGCAAGCCTGCTGGAGCATAGGCTTATTTTTAATGACTGACCTCAGAACTGCGGAGGACGCCACCAGCAATCATCTGCCTGGCTCTTTCTGTTACTCGACTCCCTGCACATCGTGATTAGTTAGGCCACCTACTTAGCATGAGTTTGGATCACTCCATCAACAACTCTTGGAAATCACGGTCTACCCAACGCTACCTGTACCTCCTACGATTATGGGATTAAAGCAAGAAGGGTAAAAAGCCCAATTACAGTAAGAAGCCATAGGGTCCACCCTCCTCATTTTGTGGATGAGGAGGTTAAACTACTTGCCCAAGATTATACCAGGTAGTGAGTGTCAGAGGTAGGATTTGAACCCAAGTTCTCCACCTAGTAAGGAAGCTAGGTGGCATAATGGATAGACTGCTGTTGGACATGGAGTCTGGAAGACTGTCTGACTCTGGGCAAGTCACTGAATTTCTGTTTGCCTTGGTTTCCTCTTCTGTAAAACATGGAGACAATAACAGCACCTATCTCCCAGGGTTATCAAATGAGATTAAAATTATAAAGAGCTTTATACAGTGTCTGGCACACAGTAAGTACTATGCAAATGTTAGCTATTACTGTTATTATGAAGATGACGATTATTATAGAGCAGGGACCTTACTACTTCCATCTCTCCTCAGCCCCTTCAATCTGACTTCTACCTTCCTGAAACTGCTTTTGCAAAGTCACACATCAACAAATCCAATGATTGTTTTTCCATCATCTTGACATTTATTGTCATTTATTGATACTATTGACCACTTCCTGGACTCCTTTAAACCTCCTCTTCCCTTGGATTTTTGTCTCTTGACACTCCTCCTATGCCTCTGATAATCCTTTCATCTTGCCTCTTCTCCCTTGAACTCTTTAAATCTAGGTACTCCCTATACTTTTTTTCTGGACTCCCTTGGTGATCTCATCTACTCCCACAGCTTCAACTATCTCCTCTCTGCATATGAGACCAAGGCTGATGTCTTTAGCCTTGAACCCTCTCCTAAACAATAGTCTTCCCCTTGATGCCACATCAAGCTAATTACATCTAAAACCGAACATAAGATCACAGATTGAGAGTTAGAAGGGAGCTTGGATGCCACTAAGTCCAACCTCCTCACCTTATTTGAGACTGAGAAGGGTCTCAGTCACATAGGTAGCAAATATCTGAGGTAGGATTTGAACTCAGGTCTTCCTAACTCCAAGCCCAGGGTCCTATTCACAATGCCACACAGCCTTTCAAAAGGCTAGTGATAAGTACTGGGTCTGTGATTTTATTGATATAGGGAACTCTCAGATGAGGAAACTCCTACCAGTTCAGGTTGGCATCCTCTCTGCAGCTTGGAGTATTAGGGTTGCCTAGAACCCTGAGAAATTAAGTGACTGCCCAAGTCATACACCCAGTATGTTTCAGTGTCAAGATTTGAACCTGTGTCTTCTGACTCCATGGCCAGCTCCTCACTAACCATGGCACACTGTATTGCTCTGATTCTATCAATCTCCTGGCCTCAAGACTTTCCCCCAACCCACCCACCAGGTACCCACCTCCCTAACAAATTGAGTTCAAATGCTTAAGTCTGGCATTTAATGCCCTTCACAATTTGTATCCCACCTACCTTTTCGGTCCTTTCACAGAATCATAGAATTTTAGTTGAATGGGGCCTCTGTTGCCTTCTGCTTCTAGATGAATCCTACATTCTAGCCTAACCATACTAATTGTCCCTTGACCATTTCTCATACTTACCCATATTTGTTTGTGTCCTTCTTCCCACCTGGAATATCCTTCTTGTTCCATCTCCACATTATAGTAGAAGTAAAACCGGATTCGGTATCAGGAGATTTGGGTTTTCATCTCGTATTTGTCACCAGCTGACTGTGTATGTGACCTTAGACACTTCCTTCATTCCCCCTCCCTCAGGCTCAGGTTCTTCACTTATAAAATGAGGTCAGGCCAGATGATTTCTAAGCCTCCCCCCCACCCCACCCCACCCCATCTCTCAAATTCTGTCCTTTGTAGCTCTTGAAATATTTTTTGTCCTTGGGGCCAACTCAAATGCCTCCTCCTTCTCGAAGCTGTTCCTGATTCCCCTAATCAGCTGTATCCATCCCTGCTCTTCTAGCACGTTACCTCCTTCCTTGTATTAGAATTACTTTTCTACCTATCTTCTCTTCCATGTTGTACACAGGGTTCTTTGAAGAGAAGGGTCATGTTTTATTCTCATTCTTTCTGTCTTGCTTGGTGCATTTGTATGCGATAAACATCCAAGGAATGTTTGTTGAATTGTTGAACAAGTGTTGAATTCCTGCTCTATCTGCATTGTACATTGTGGGGAGATACAAAGATGTATAGAATATAGGTTCACAGCCCTCAAGAAGCTTAAAGACTAGGTGGGAAATGAATGTGTGCATGAAACAACTGAAAATATCAGTAGCAAAGGAGTGGAAAGGGAATGGTGGGGACGGTAAGGGCATAGAGGAGGGAGAGACACCACTGTTCCTTGCCATAGACTGATACCAGGGCCAGACTTAGGGGCATTCATTTATACAGATTGGAACAATCACTTCAGCGGTCTCCGTAAAGGGCAGCACAGTGTTCGTTTTGTAGAATCTCCTTTTCCAGGCAGCCTTAACTGGAAGCCTTAGATATCATCTAATTCATTCCCACCTTATTTAGAAAAGAGAAACTGAGGTCCAGGGGTGATACATGACTTAAGTGCCCAAGGTCACAGATAATAAGTAGGAGAGAGGGGCGGGATTGGGACCTTGGAAATGGCGAGAGTGCGAAGATTCCTGGGACTGAAGTATAAATGAATTTCTAATGGCAGACTAAGTCTTAAGGTTACCTTAGCCTTCCCCCCCTTTAGACTCAGAAGACTTAGGTTTAAATCTTGTCTTTGACTCTTGTGCAAACTCACATTATAGCCTCCTGACATAGTTCTGTGAGTTTTATGTGACAGGCCAAAGATTGAAATCCTGGGGTGGGCCAGTTCAGTATCCTCTTCCTAACTCCCACTCCCTCCTTACTCTAGTCCATGAACTTCCATACTCTTACAATAGCCTGATCACAGAACAGTGTGTGCGTGCATGTGCGTGTGTGTGCATGTGCATGCGTGTGTGTGTGTGCGTGTGTATGTGTTTGCTGTTATATCTGATGAACCCTCCTAACTGGGCTGAGCCAAGGGGAGAGCCAAAGGTCACATTTCAGATGGAAAGAGGAGGAGGAGGCCTCAGGGCACATTGTTCTGCTGCACTGACCGCTGGCAGGTCCACACAGAGGACTTAGCAGAGTTGCACCCAAGGATGGGGAGGAGAAAAGGATGTTCCCTGTGTTCAATGCCACGGCCGGGGGCTGGCCCTAGGATTCTCAAAGTTTTGTTGTGGTTTTTAAAGCATAATCTTTTTTTTTTTGGCCTCAGGTCAAACAGCCAACATTAATTTTGAGGAGTGAGGAAGGCTTGCCACTCTTCAGTTGTTTTCCTGGTGATGTAGCTATGTCTTTCGGATCAGATAGAGTGGTCTGGTAATTAGCCCCCAGGCATAATTCTGGAGATAGGAAAAATCCATCTCTTTTTTCTCCCTGCAGTTGATAGGTAAGGATAGCTTGCTGCCTCTCTCTTTCCAGTGTCTCAAAGAGAGTTAAGTAAGCTTCGCATTCCATTGACTTATTGCAAGTCCTTATTCTCTCCAGGCATGTAAGGAAGTGGTTCTGGTGCCTCCCACAGATAGTCCAAGTTCCAAAGGCCCACAGAGAGGCAAATATTATTATCTCTTCTTATCAGTTAATTTAACAGGTATTAGGCCGCTCCAACCAATGAAAGCTATCTGGACCAGAACTCACCAGACAGCCACCTGAAGGAATTCAGGGTTGCCTAGTGCTTCCCTGAACCTCTCCTGAGATGGTGCCCAGCCTGGAACCTCTGAGGGCATTGTCCCTGACAGCTAACTGGCTCAGAAGATGTCTTTTTGTCTCCTTTCTTGGGTTATTTTTTCAGGGTATTTCAAAAGGGGGAAAAAAAACCTACTCTATTTGCAAAGATTTATTTTAAATGGACACTTTCTTTACCAGAGATGGGACTGAAAGGCCAGTAGATAGGCTGACAAGGTCAACTTAACTCAAAGAAAGATTTTATGAAGCAGTGGGGCAGCATGCTCTGCCTCCAGGTTGGATGAGTTTCTTTTATAAATTAGTTTTAACTTGGATATGGAAATTAACTATCTAAGCCAAGCCATCAGCATAAGCTTAATCATCTGTCTTGTCAAATCCCAGGACAACAAAGCCAGAAGCACTGTCCAAATGCATTTGTTGATAGCTATTGCCTGAAAGAAGCAGGCCACTGAAAGGAGACTGGAAATTTGGGGTGCTTAGAGATTTTCATTCAAATGATATCTGTGGTCATTGTACCTTTATCTACAGTATGTCTTTCAGTATGGAACCCCAAGCACTTTGCAGGCATGAGGCCCTCCACTTGCTACCATAATATTTCTATGGGATACAAGGGAGAGATTTATGATACAGAGAATTTGGGTAAACTTCCCCACTTTATAGAATGTGTCAATAGAATTAAATTTCAAAAGTTCAACATATTCCATTCCATCCCATTCAACAGGCATTTATTAGGCACCTACTGTATTAGGTGCTGGGGGAGACACAACATTTAGAGAAGTTACTGGCTTCCCTACCAACTTATTTTGAATTTAGCAGATTATGGAATCACAGGGTCTTGGAGTATCATCTAATTCAAATCTAATTCAAATTTCACAAATAAGGAAACAAAGGCTTAGTGAGAGGAAATGGCTTGCCTAGGGAATAAAGAACAATAAACCAGAGAGCTGGGACTCAAACCAGGGTACATTAGTCCAGGAGCATACTTTTTACCTTGCATTGGGTTATAGAAGTATAGATTCTTAGAGCTGGAGAAGCCCTTGTCTATTCCAATCTCACACCAAAAACAGGAATGAATCCCCTCTAATAAAACCCTGCTGGATGGCCATCCAGTCTGTTCCAATTTTAGAAAGCTTTAGTTGTAAGAAAGCCTTTTATTATATTACAGAAATCTACTTCTCAGAAAATCTCCACCTTTCAGTCCTATTTCTGCCTTCTGGAGCTACCCAGAATAAGTCACATAATAGCTGGGCAAGAGCCAAGTTGTGTCTGTAACTCATTCAGGTTGCCCGACTCTCAGACCTTTGCTTTTTCTAGGATCCCACCCAACACCTTTTGCTCACATAAATCTGTGCTCTCATTTCTCTCCACCCATGGGGCTGCTCCTCAGCAAGGCATGGCCCTGGGTGTGCATGTTTTTTCTCTTTTATTTATCAATGATGGCTTCTGTCACCTACATGCCCAAACCTAATTTTTTTTTCTTTTTCAGGCTGCTGAGGGTTTTTCATTAGGATGCTACAGAGTTCACTGCATGCTTTAAAATCAGCAACAAAGCCTGAGCTCACTTCTTGTGACAAGGCTATGTGACTATAATCATAGATCTGTCACCAAGTCTGTGGGCTTATGAGGGGTTGTCAGATCTTCTGAAGTGAGGGATGCTGGGCAAAAAAAAATCTATTTGGTGAGGAGGAAAATTAAAAAAAAACTGTGGAGAATTATATGGTATTAAAAAAAAGAAGAAAAAGTAAAATCAAACTTACTGTTGCCTGAGAGGAGATTCGAATGATGCAAAATTTACACCACTTTCATGAGAGAATATAAAAGGTGCCTGAGGAAGCACATTCATGGTAGCAAAGTTCTGAGTTGCCTGAGATGCAGTCAGACTTGACATCTTCTCTCTTCCCTCCCCGCACTCCCTCCCCTCCAACCTTCAACTCAAATTTCTTTTTGAGATTGCTCCTTCTGCTTTCTTCCAGGACATGTACATGTGTTAAAAGAATTGAAAACATTCATCCTTTGCAGTGAGCCAAATTTAGGTATGGAACACCTTCAACCCATTGGGATGCCAGTGTGCATCCTAGTAGGAACTTTAGTAACTAACCAGTTCTCTGCCTCTGAGGGATATAATTTAGAATCATGCCTCAGTTTCCGCCCCCCCCCCCCATGAGTGCAAATTAGTATAGAGGGGATCCATGCTTTAGGTAGGGGCTCCATTAAGTGACTTCTAAAGTCCTTCCTAACTATAAAGGCTCTATAATTCTGCTTTGGATTTGCAATCCTTTCCAGATCCTTCTGAGGAGTACACATGGAGTAGTAGAAGGCACTTTTTATACGCCTGAAACAAACAGCTTCTTGGGCTTAGCTACTTTAGTTTAAGAAGCATGGGCTTTCAGACATGCATCCCAATCCCTCTGAAATGAGTACTATTTGGACAGGAGCTAAGACTATACTGTCTTTGAGGGCAAGTGTAGATGTATCTCTCCTGTTACTCAGCACTTCTTAGATGGGTTTGGGGTGGGGTGGGGTGGGGAGACTCAGAGAAAGGCGTACTCTGTAAACAAATGGTGACCTCGGTTATCTCTGCAGTTCTCAGTGTGCTACATGGGGCCTAATCACACCACTCTCTCCTTATCTCCACCATTGATGGGAAATGTCCAGTACTCCAGTTAAAGTAATTTTCTAGCTCCCAATAATAACATGGCATAAATGGGACCACAGACTGCTCCCTGGCTTGAAATGGATTTTAAGCTTTGTCAGTGAGCAGCGTTTCAGGAGGGGAGAGCTGGATAATGTCCACATCATGAACTTCTGTTAACACCCCAGACCAAGTCAAACCTCACCTTCAGCGTAACTCTCACTGCCAGATAACTCAAGTTACATGGAAATTAGTCCATAGAAACATGGGTCCTTATCCTGATCTCTTCTTTCCTGGTTCCTCTACTCTTACCTAAGGCTCGAGTGAAAATATGACATTCATTCAGCTGCAAGGTGAGGCAGATTGTGTGCTGAAAACCTGCTCTGTATTTCAGGTCCCTCTAATCTCCCCAACACTGTTAAATACTAGAGTATAAGCTCCACATAGGTTGTGATTGAAATTAAGGAAGAGAGGCACAAATATCAATTTTCAAATGCAGGCTAAGGGCACTTTCAGGTCTGGAATCCTGTTTGAAGACAGTTGCATCCTGCTGCTGACAGTACTTATAGGCTCAGGCTTGTGCGTTGTTGTTGTTCTGGCATTTCAGTCCTGTCCAACTCTTCATGGCCCCATTTGGGATTTTCTTGGCAAAGATACTGGAGTGGTTTACTATTTCCTTCTCCAGCTCATTTTACAGATGAGGAAATGGAGGCAAACAGGATTAGATGACTTTCCCAGGATCACACAGGTAGTGTCTGGTCAGATTTGAACTCGGGAAGATGAGTCTTCCTGACTCTAGGCTTGGTCTTCTATCCACTGTGTCCCCCAGCTGCTCCTATAAAATAAGATCTATATGGTATTATAAAGGAAACCAATAATTATATTGAAATATGGTAATCAAATTTTTTTTTTAAGTTCATGGACCCCAGGTTAAAAACCCTGGCCCTACGTAAGCAAATACAAGTTTCCAATAAATGGAAGTACCTATAAATAGTCATGATTACCTATATCTACATCTGTATGTAAATGGATATACATATATGTACATACATATATATGTATACAGGAATATGTATAGGTAAAAATGACTATATATGGACATATGTATACATATAGGGGTATATAGATATATATGTGCATATCTCTACATATCACGTATGCAAATGTGTATATGTATGGATGTATATATACATATATGTGCTCCTAGACCTAATAGAGATAAGCCTTTGAGGAAGATAAGAGCTAAGCCCTTGTAAGATCAAATTCCACTGGGTCTTCCTACTCCAAGAGCTTGGAGCTGGGGCTCATCAGTGTACCCCGTGCTTTGTGACAGATGTTTATGCTACATGTGAGGCACCAACCCTTTGTGACTGACACATTAAATTCTTTTTAACCTGTACACCCTAGGTGAAGGTACAGAAAAGGAGACATTATTGGAATGGCAAACAGAAAGAAAATCTGGGAATAAATATTAAAGAATTTGGCTCTTTTGGGTCCTGGTGTTTATTTCTTGGTGCCAGAGCAATTGGTTACCTTAATGAGAACTAGAGGGCTGAACACTTTCCTCTTTCATCATACCAAGTGTTGACTTCATTGTCAACCTCTTTTAGAAGGCTCTTTACTCCGAAACGTAAATATGTGTGTTTCTCTACAAAAGGCAGTAATGTAAACCATCTTTTGGCTCAGTACATTATACATGGCTAAACTTGGCATATTTGAAACAGAGAGATCAATATGAATTATTGGAAAGTCTGAATTGTACAACATTTATGAAAATTCTGTTTTCTTGGTTTCAACCACATATATTCACAAACTTGATTGAATAGCGGCTAGGTGGTGCAATGGATAGAGTGCTAAGCCTAGAGCCAGGAAGACTCATCTTTCTGAATTCAAATGGGACCTCAGACACTTACTGGCTGTGTGACCTTGGGCAAGTCACTTAACCCTGTTTGCTTCAGTTTCCTCATCTGTAAAATGGACTGGAGAAGGAAATGACAAATGGCTCCAGCATCTCTGCCAAGAAAACCCCAAATAGGGTCATGAAGCGTCAGAAATGACAGAAAATGACTGAAAACAACTGAACGACAACAGCTTGGTTAACATTATTTGACAAACTGCCTTAAGGAAAAGAGAATGGTATCTAATCAACCTATCATTTGTTTACATGGCATTAAACTTTAAATGTGCATGTGTGTGTGTGTGTAATTTCCCTTTCATAATTGTTAGAAATTCCAAGTGCACGTAGTCACAGGACATAGTAGTGTAGAATGAAAGCTAGAAGAGAGTGTAGAGTCTAACCCTCTCATTAGACAGATGTGAAAACTGAGGCCCATATAGGTAGTATGACTTGGCTAGGGTCACACAGCTAGTAGGGGACAGAGCTCTGATTGAAACCTATGTTCTCTCGAGTCCAAATCCAGTATTCTTTCCACCATACCATCCTGCTCAAGTCCTTATGAATAAGGTTTTTATTACCCAGTGATCCTTGGGAAAAATACATTGAAAATCTCTTGTTCTCTATTCATTGGTGAAATGCCTCAGACCCAAAAAGAAGAAGGAAAGGAAGGGAGGAAGGAAGGAAGGAAGGTAGGAAGGAAAGAAGGAAGGAAGAAGGAAGGAAGGAAGGAAGGAAGGAAGGAAGGAAGGAAAGCCTTTTTACCTGTGCTAGCATGCTCTAACAGGAAAATGGGCAAATACATATTTCATCCTCCTGGGCCAGGTTTAGACTCTCAGGGAGAGTTGCATATAAATTCCTAGGACACACGGGCAGAAGGTATGGGGAAATGGGATTTGTAACTCTTGAGAGAAAGTGAATTGTGCAGATGAACTATGGAATAGTTTTCATTTTTGAAGAAAGTGTAGTGCAGGCTAAAGACACCTGGGCAAATCACTGAAGAGGAAGTTTGGTGGGGGCAAGTGCCTCTTCCTGCTCTGGGCCAGATGTTGCAGCAGAGAGCCCTTCGAGGGCAACAGGAGCTATCCAGCTGTGTGGTACATTCCTAGTTAGCTGGAGAGCAGGACTGGCCAGGCACGGTCGGGAAGGAAAATGTGCATGTGCCTGCAAATGTTGAGTACATTGTGTTGAGGTAATTGCCATGCTCAACCCCCTGTTGTCTGCCTTGGCATTTAATCCTCCAAAGCCTCATCATAGACCTCGCTTCTTGTGTGTGTGTGTGGTGGGGGGTCTGGGGAGAGCTCAGACTTTGTGATTCCTAAATCTTTTGACCCTGTTCTACTCCAGGCACTAATTTCTGAGTTTGGCCCTTTAGCTCCATAACCTACATTCTGGTTACCTAACCTTGGATTTTTTTTTTTTTTTTTGCCTTCTGAGGTCCCTTCCATCTCTGACGCCCTGTGAAACAGCATGTGTTAAGCCTAGAGTTTCCACTTTTTGATTTCCCTATGTTTGGAGGTGGGAGGGTGGTGGCAGCTGTGTTTAGATAGCTCTGGTTTGCCTATCAACTTTAAGCTCTCCCACCTTGATGAAAGGTATGAAGCAAAACATATTTTCCTCATAGCCGAGTATCCCGATGGGGTAGATGTTGGCCGTGATCCCCCTGGCTAGTGTCTGTGCAGACACCAAGCTGCTCAGCAGCTGCTTCTGCTGTCCGTTCATTTTGGGGATGATTTCTCCCAATGCTGCCTTCAGCATGGAGTGGCTGTGGGCTATGGTTAAATAGGGGTTTTGTTATTCCATGAAGAAACACCCTTACAGGAAACCATTAGCCAGATGGCCCCCAGTCACTCATCCAACATGAGAGCCATCTGATGGAAGACTTGTTCAGATACGGTTTTAGAACTGTCCAAATATAGTTCTAGGCTTCATGTCATTTTGTCTTAGAAGCTCTGTTTTGTGAGCAGCCCCGCTGCCTCTCAGTGGGGATGCTGTTCTCTTGTTTTTGAGCAGGGAGTTCACTTGACTATACAGAACTTGCTCTACCTGAAAATGTGTTTTCCTTGCCTTAAGCAGAAGAAATTGGAGGTCGAATTGTGGATTTCATTGCTTTTAAATGGGGAAGAGGGGAAGGAGTACTGACTTTCTCTGATCTGTGGACACTGCATAACATAGATGGTGTTCCTTGTACTTTTAATGGTTGAATATTTTTTTGTTGTTGTTGTTCAGTAATGTCTGACTCTTCATGACCCCATTTGGGGTTTTCTTGACAAAGATACTGGTGCAGTTTGCCATTTTCTTCTCCAGCTCATTTTACAGATGAAGAAACTGAGGCAAACAGGATTGTGTGACTTGTCCAGGATCACACAGCTAGCAAGTGAGGCTGGATTTGAACTGGAGTCTTCTTGACCGGGGCTCTATCCACTGCTCCATCTAGCTGCCACCTATGAAATAATGATTATTTCGTTAATTTTTTTAATTGTTAATTATTTGTTATATGTGTATTTTAAAAGCTACATAATTGGAGAGAAGAGGTTTCATTATAAAATAAGCACAGAGAAATAAAGTTTTCAAATGAAATAGGGTTTCTTCTTCAATCTCCTCCTCCCACCCTCCATCATCTGTTAACCACAAGCTGTTTTCTTGTCATCAGCTCATAGCTAGTTTAAATAGAAAGACCTGTGCAAATCACAATGCAGAGAAATGGAAGCTTTGGCATCTATTGTCATGATGGCCTGGCCTTATGGGAAGTCATCAATAAGTCTTGGTGTTCACTTAATTATTCTTCTGTTCAATTGCCCCATGCACTCCAGGTCAAAGAGAGGAGGAAGACTTTTTGAAGCCACAATTGTTTGAAAGCTAAGTTCTTGTTTAGGTATGGGTTGGCCTAAGTAGCATCTGTGGTCCTACCCGTCTCAGAGATTATATGTGCATTACCACATAAGGACTGAGGTTTTTGGACCACTGATTCAATGCTCTGTGTTGCTCATCTGTGCTAAGACAGGGAGACTCT
The DNA here is from genome assembly GCF_011100635.1 of Trichosurus vulpecula. Taxonomy (NCBI): domain Eukaryota; kingdom Metazoa; phylum Chordata; class Mammalia; order Diprotodontia; family Phalangeridae; genus Trichosurus; species Trichosurus vulpecula. Next base: position 100,516,675 of record NC_050580.1, read on the forward strand.
TTAGAAATCTTGACACACCAGAACTTCTGAGGGCAGCTGGGACCAGGGGAAGGAAGTCCTAGCGCATAAGTCATGCTTCTATCAAACTGGATTAGCTTTCAGGATAGGATTCTCAGAGGCTGGATCTGGGCCAGACACCTCCATCTGGTTGCTTTCTTTCTGTAACTACACAGCTCATTCCACATTCTACTAAAATAAGGTCTCCTCTGCACCATAAAGATTAGAGAACATAAGAGGGTACTGTAAAACCTCTTATACTGTACAAATCTGCAAACACCCAGCAGTCCAGAGGAAAAGAATTTTAACCCATCCCTTGCTGTGGAGCAAATTCATTCTGGTAGTTTTTGCTACCAGAAAATGTTTTAGGGTTGTATGGAAAATCCATTTTAAAGTGTCTAACAGAACTGAAACTTTTTAAAGTTTTGTAAAAACATGCCATTTTCAAGTAGACAACAGTTCTCCACAAAACAAATTCCCTATGACACTTTTAAAAATGGGAGCAGAAAAAAGAGACTGGAGTTGAGTAAACTTTCCTCAGATCTTTTCTGCTTTCTTGAGGATCTGCTTTTGTTTAAGCAACAACAGACATTCATACTAGCTTGCAAGGTTGGGAAAAGGTTAGGCTCTAAGTCCTTTGATAAGATCCCACCTTTATACATTAATGCTTCATGAATCTCTGATTTAATCAGTTGGGGTACTCCCTCTACTACCAAAAATGATAATTTCTTTGGGGCTCAATAGAGTTTTTGATGAGCTGTGGCCTAAAAAAAAATCATACTTGGTTGTTGTTCGAGTGTTTCAGTTGTGTCTGACTCTTCATAACCCCATTTGGGGTTTTCTTGGCAAAGATACTGGAATGGTTTGCCCTTTCTTTCTCCAGGTCATTTTACAGATGAGGAAACTGAGGCAAACAGGGTTAAGTGACTTGCCCAGGGTCACATAGCTATTAATTGTCTGACATCAGATTTGGACTCAGGAAGAAGAGTCTTCCATACTATAAGCCCAGTGCTCTATCCACTGTGTCACCTGGCTGCCCCTATAGTCACTTGGTAGCCAACATTTAAAAAACTCAATGATTGCAATGTTTAAGAGTGGCACTTAGCAATTCTAACTTTTCATTCTATGAAAGAAGACAGGAAGCTACTACTGTGGTAGAGTGGAAAGAACTAGGTTCCAATCTTTCCTTTGCCACTTATTTGTAATTCTCTGGACCTCAGTTTCTCATTTGTAAAATGATTGTGTTGGAGTAGATCACTGCCTATACGTTACATATATCATAAATTGTTCAGTATTCCCCAATTTATGCCTTTCACATATAATTCATTTCCCATATATTCCTTCTTGACCAAAATTCATTCCTAATGACAAAGAGAAAAGAAAGTTAAACAAAACTTTAAAAAAATCACATAAAGCAAGCCCAACAACATGTAAGCAGGGTTCAAAATCCATAGTTTCACACTTCTACAAAGAAGGGAGTAAAGTATGTTGCCATTTCTTCTCTTCAGAGCCAAGTTTGATCATGATAGCTACACAGCATTCAGTTTTGATTAATTTGTTCTTTCCATTTACGTCATATTGACTTTTTTTCCTGGTTCTGCCTACTTCATTCTGCATCAGTTCATATAACTTTCTTAATCCCAGGAATATCACAATGATTAGTAGCTGGAGGTGTTTTGGGAGAGACTCGATGACTGCTTGTCAGGGATGTGGCAAAGAGCATTCATTCACTGTACCATGGATTGGACTAGCAAAGGTATCAAACTCGCCGTCATATTAATGATGTCAATTTGTATTTTTCCACATCAATACGTAGCCTTTACAGATCTGTTTCTATTTGAGTTTGACACCACTGGATTAGAGGACCTCTAAAGTCCCTCCTAACATCAAGAATCCATGATTCCACGGTAATGAGCCTTTCTCAAAGGAGGCTGGTGCTTGTCCGATGAAATTTATGATTGAAACTATGTCCAAAACCTTTCCAGATTTGTAAGACTCATCACAGCTTGTGCTCTCCTAGCATAGCTTTTGAAACTCCACTATCCCCTCTACGCCATTATCAAGCATTGAGTACAGAGCCTACTATTATTTAAAAAAAAATTTTTTTTCAGTAAAGAAGCATCTATTTTCTCTCCCTTCCACCTGGCCTTCCTCTTCTTTCTACCCCACTCTCTCAGTCAAATCCTCTTGTAACAAATATGCACAGTCAAATAAAACAAATTCCCATACTAGCCACATCCAAAGACACTTGCCTTTTTCTTTACTTTGAGTCCATTGCCTCTATCAGGAGGTGGGTAGCACGTTTCAATCACCAGTCCTATGGAATCACGCTTGATTGTTGTGTTGGTCAGCGTGCTTAAGCCTTTCAAAGTTGTTCATCTTTACATCATTGAAATAGTTGGTTCTACTTGCTTCACTAAGTAGTGGGTCTTTCTTCACTTGAGGGTCGCCATTATCACCGTTACTAGCGGCAAGCCTCAGGTTTCTCTAAAACAGATTTCTTGATCTTTAAAAAAAAAATCTTTCCCTGAATGCTTCTGTCATCTTTCACTTCTATCCCATCTTTCTCATTCCTTTGATTGTCAAATTTCTAGAAAGAGTAGTCTATACTCGCTACCTTTACTCCTCCATTGATGTTTGCAAGTTGGATTTAGTCCATATAGCTAGTGAAATTTACTCTAAAGCCACCAACAATGTCCTGGTTGCTATACTTCCTTATGTTTCTTTCCTCATCCCTTTTCTTTTCTTTCTTTGTACTATCTTCCTTGGAAATCACACCTACTTACATAGGCTTAGCTGTTACTGATATGTAGATGACTCCCAAATGTATGTCTGTCCAGCTAGTCCTGAATCTCCAACTGCCTGTGTGAACATATAGCCAATACCTTAAACTTCCAATGTTCCAAACTACACTCATCAACTTTTTAGTTTATTTGATATTTTATTTCTCCCCAATAATGTGTAAAACAGATTTTAACATTCTTTTTTAAAATTTTGAGTTACAAATTCTCTCCCTCTTTCCGGACCCTCCCCTCTCATTGAGAAGGCAAGCAATTTGATATAGGTCATACATGTACAGTCATGAAAAAATATATTTCCATATTAATCATATTGTGAAAGAAAACAGACCAAAAAAACCCCAAGAAAAATAAAGTAAAAAAAATATGCTTCAATATGTATTCAGACTCCATCAGTTCTTTCTCTGGAAATTAACAGCATTTTTCACCATAAGTCCTTTAGAATTGTTTTGGATCATTATATTGCTAAGAGAATAGCTAAGTCATTCACAATTGATCATTGTATGATATTGCTGCTACTGTGATAATATTCTCTTGGTTCTACTCACTTCACTATGCATCAGTTCATGCATGTCTTTCCAGGTTTTTCTGAGAGCATTCTGCTCATTTCTAATAGCACAGTAGTACTGATCAACTTTTTATTCAACCTAGTTCCTCTTCCCCAAACTCCGTATTTCAGTTAATGGTACAATCACCCATGCTTAAAACCTCAGGGTCATCTTTGATTTAACCCAGCACAATGCCTGGCTCATACCAGGCATTTAATAAATGCTTGTTGATTGCTTGATTTGTCTCCCTGACCTCTATTATTCAATTAGTTGCCAAGTCTTGTCAATTTTGCCTCATAATATCTCTTATATCTTCCCACTTGTTTCCATTCCCATTGCCCCTTCCTGGTTCAGGCCTTTAATTCATGCTCGTGCTGTTGTAATCATCCTCCTTAATACCAACCTCTCCCCTTTCTAGTCCATTCCTTATAGTCTTGACAAAGTGATCTTCCTAAAGCGCAGTTCTAGTTATTTCATTCCACTGCTCAAGACCTTCAAATGCTTACTGATAAAAGCCTGGATTCCTTAACTTAGCATTCAAAACATGCTATAATATGACTTCAAACTACACTCAGCTTTATTTTACACTCCTTCCCTTTACTGTTGCCAAACTGGACTACCCATACATCCAATTAGCTTAACTACACTAGTTAAACTTTTTGGCCCCTATGCCTTTGCCTTCTAATATTCGTAATCTTAAGTGTCTTTTCCCCTCATCTCTGCTATTTTACTTGTGCTTCAAGAACTAGATCAAACATCAGTTTTTCTGTGAATCCTTGCCTTGACTCCTAAATGGAAGTAATTTATTCTCCACCAGAAACTCATAACACCTTTTTTTTTTTTTTTAAAAAAACCTCTTACATACTTACATTTTATTTTGTATTATAGTCCTTGAATATATGGATTATGACTTCTACCAGCCTGAAAATTTTAAAGACAAGGAATTAGTCTGATTTATTTGTTTACGTCTTTAGTGCCCCAAATTGGCAAGTACTTAACAAATATTTGATGAATGAATCTTTAAATCTAGAGCTGCTAAATATTGATAACACCATTTGATTTGTGTAACCTACTTATGGCCACCATATCCCTCTGGGTCACCTAAAATTTGGATTCTTCAGAGATCATGCTGTTCTATGATGCATAGCCATATGCAATCATGATCAATTGGCATTAAATGGGTGTTTGGATTTTCTTTTTTCTTTTCTTTTTGGTTATGGAGGGGCTTAGGATCATTCAAAGCAGTGGCAAATTTCCTTTTGCTTAAATAATTGACATATATCAATCAACATAAATAAAGGACTGAATAATATCTCAAATATAACCCAAGTCCCTCTCCTCCTTCTAGTCAATTCTGGGATTGTTTTATTGTCCATCTGTAGTGCCTAAGTTATATGTGCTAATGAACCAACTCAATGGAATGATCATTTAATTGCATGGCATAATGTGGGCAATAGGCATAATCTGGATTTTCCTTAGTATATAGGGACATCATTCTTTTCAGGATCCATGAATCTTATTGTAGGATTCTGGAGTTTCATGTAATCAGCCAAATGTCATCTGCAAATGGGAGCATTTGGAGAACCTTATTATCAGTAGGGAATTCTTCTATTTTAACTCTTTTCAGGCCTCTCTCCAATGACAATGCTGAACATTTTTGGCCAGCATTTGTTCATTTGTTTTATGCTTCGCTTAACGTTGATAATAAAATGATTGTTGAACAAAGTCATCTTGATGGGTGTGTTGTCAAAGAATCTTGAATGATTTTGTCCTATGCATGGGAGACTATTTGTTAACAGTCTTTAATGCTATGTTTTCCTCTATGGAATAATTTTTTTTTAAAATCCACTAATGATAAACACAGAGAAGACAGTATAGTGCAGAGAGAGCTATCCTTGAAATAGGGAAGACTTGTTTTCAAGTGTCTCTCATGACACCTATCAGCAAATTACTTAACCTCTCAGTTCTCCAGGCAACTTTCTAAGAATATAAATTGCAAAGGAGTTGTAGATTGCATTGTTTGAGGGAGTTTCCTCCCTGGCTATTTCCTACACCAAATGAAATCACAAGTACACTAAGAAAAAACAACCCAAAGTACTAAGCACAGCTAGTTCTTGTATTCTTTGTAACTTTCAGTCAATTCTGTTGTGAAGATGTACTCTGCTATAGAACAGATATGTGACAGCCTACTTTGTCTCTGTGTTTTCATTAATGATAACATAGATATGTGCATAAACCACTTTTATGAAGATTTCATAGATACGAGGTAGACATGAGTTAGCTGTTGTTCACGTCTTTTTTGTTGTGTGTATGTGTGTGTGACAGTACCATATGTGATTTTTCCCATTCTGTTTGGTATCATCTCCTCGTGAGATATTTTGAAAATGGATTGCTCAGTGATTTCAAAATTCTTTCATTCTTAGCGTAGATTTTTCATATGTGTTTGTTTTGGTCCAATAACTTCCTGCTTTCATCTTCTCAAGTACTATTTCCACTGTTCCAGGTTAGGCTTCAATGAGATTAAAAAAAAACAACACTTGTTACATATTCACTATGTCCAGGGTTCTATGTGGGGTGTTGGAAGCATAAAGAAAAAAATTGTCTCAGTTGTCAAGATCCTTTTATTCTGTCAGCCAGCCAGTTAGTCAATAAGCATTCATTAAGCACCTACTATATGCCAGGGACTGTGCTAAGTACCTTCAATATTCTATTGAAAAACACATTTGATAAATGTGGTAGTTCCACTATCATTGATGTTAAGACAAGATTGCTGTGAGGCTAGTAGAAAATCTGTTCCATTCTGCATGTCTGTTTTCTTCCTTTTGGTTTCATCTATTTCTTTTCTGGATAATCTTGAGATGATCTGCTATTACTTCACCTCAAGCTTTGTGAAGGCCCATTTCCCTCTCTACTCTTTCTCCCTGTTTTGGAAGGGATGTGACTTGTTTCTCCATTGTCCTATGTAATGTTCTGCAAATGAGCTTGTACTTAAAGCCTATGTTTCCCTTGGCTTCCATATATCTCCTCTTGGCCAAGAGAGCAAGTGTTTTCTGGCTGAGTCAGTTTCTAAAGAATCATCTGTCCTTGCTGCTTCCATTTTCCCATCATGAGTGAGTTATTTCTCAACTCCTTACAACTTGTAGTCCAATTTCACCATTTAACTGGAACTATTTTCTTTAAGATTACCTCATCTACTTTGACTTCTTTATAGGGCGAGACACTGTCAGGGAGCTAGGTGGCAAAATGGTTTAAGTATTAGACTTGGACTCAGGAAAAACTAGAATTCTAATCCTGCTTCAGACACTTACTGACTGGGTGACCCTGGGCAAGTCACTTAACCTCTGTCTGCCTCAGTTCTTAGCTTGGACTAAGTGTTCCATAAGGTACAATCTTATTATCCTATGAACTGTTAAAAGGGCTCATGAAATAAAATAATCTGTAAATGGTAATACAAAGAATATGAAATACATTTTCTCCTATTTGTATTTGGCACTGTTTAGTTTTACCAGAGAAGAAATTTCACATAGTGCTTGGTTTTAGGACACAAAATAGTCCTGAAAAACTCGTGAAGAGTTTCATCAGAGAGTAACAAGAGGCTAAGAAAGAACCGTAAGGTATGTATGTATATATGTATTTATGTATACACATATATACATACATACAAATATATATGAATCAAAAACATTTTAGTCACTACAATTAATCTGGAAACGAGAAGGTTGAGAAAATTTAAGTCTCCAAGTATATGCAAGATTACTATATGTCTCCTCTGAGCAAAGGACAAAAGGAATGCTTATGTTGCACAGAAGGGATTTAGATTAGATATAAGGAGGTATTGCTTTATGGGCTTGTTAAAAGCTGGAATGTGTGCTGAAGAGAGGTTGTTGAGTTTCCTCTAAAAATAGGTTAGATTGTTATCACTATCATCATCAACAACATTTATATAGTGCAAAGCACTTTACATACATTATCTCATTTGGGCATCACAATGACCCTGTGGGATAGGAACAACAGGTTATTATCCTTTACACAGATGAGGAAACTGAGGCAGAGAGGTCAGATGATTTGTCCATGGTGACAAAACTGGGGTCAAAGACTGAATTCAAATAGAGGTTTTCCTGACTCTAAGTCCAACACTATCCACTATGAGAAGCTACCTTTCTAATAACCACAATGGAACTTCAATATTACACAACCTATTATGGTAGAATTTGGCAGGTGGCTTATTATTGGAAATATCCATGTGGCTTCATTAGTGTGCTGCTTCACTGCCAACACTGTGCCCTAGGCAACTTCTCGAAGACTCTTAAATTACAGATAAGTTGCTGACCTGCATTGGTAGAGAGAATTTCCACAATGGAAACCCTGATGAAATCGCAAAATTGAGGGGTTTGAAAAAAAAGCCATCACAAGACCTGGTATAGCAATGTACCAATATGCTAAATTTTTTTTTACTAGTTTCTTCCCAGTTCAAATTATCCTATTTTCCTGCCAGAGACTAATTAAACTTACAATCCCTTTTTTTAAAAAAAAATTTTCCTACTTGTTTAACGTACATCAATGGCCTGAATGAAGTGGCTCTCTGTCTTTTTGGCTTGGGCCTATTTTTAACAAAGGGGGCAAACTCAACGACCTTGAGATCCCTTGTAATGCTGACTCTTAGGCCATGTCAGTTTCCTGAACATAAGGTAAGCCATTGTTTTCAATTTCCAGGATGAGGAGACAAAATATACTTCAAATATTTATCCTCCTTATCCTGTCGACTCTACTAAGGGGCTTTGTTGTAGTCACTGAAATGAAATGCCAAATATAGAACGAGTGTAACTTAAAGTGGCATGTATTGCTTGGTATACGGAATTGTAGAGTTTTTCCAAATTAAAATCTCCTCTAGTGAAATGTCTAATTTTTACACACTGGCAGAATCGTAGAGCTAGATGCATCACTTAAGAATTCTATCATCTTTTCATTTGCATAATTTATGGTGATTTGCGACAGGAGTAGCAAACTGACTAGACAACAAGATATATGTTATCTTTTAAGAACTGGTATATTTTTTAGAAAGGCACATATTTGTCATATAGCTTTCACTTAGCATTTATAGGTTACTCGATTAAATCTATCTTCTATGGTTAAATAAAAATTCCTTGGGGACCAAAACAGGAAACCTAGAACACACCACTGGTTTGGATTAAATACGTCAAATGAACTCAAATTCAAATTTAAATTTTACCTTGTCTTGAATTCCTAATTAGGTCTACTAGCCTTGGCCTGTTTCTGAAAGAAAATGAGTTGCAAGGTATGATTTAAAAGTTACAACAAAATCTTCCACTAAGTAACTGAACTCTTACCTAAACCATCAAAAGCAGAGGTGGATTATTTACATGTGCCAGTGAATAATATGGTAAAACATGAAGTGTACCTATGTGAAAAATGAATTCTAGGTTAATTAAAATTTGTTACAATGGTTTTAAGTGGGGGAGGGGGCAGAGAATATAAATGCTTGTCGATTGAAAAAGTAAAATTTAATAAAAAAGTAAAAAAAAAGATGGATTTGAATATTTTTATTCGTAGTTTTCTCCCTTCTAAATGTTAGGTTTCGTCTACTTTTGTAAAACACAGGTTCCACTTCACTGTTGCTAACAAGAGGTTGGTTCACAAGTTTTAGAGAGCAAGAGTTTGTAAATTAAGAAATTATTTTAAAGCTTCAGGGCCAATGTCATATAAATTTTAACATCCATGTGTTTCACAGGTTATCAGATGAGTGTAGTAAATATTAAATTTACAAGTTTCAAGAAAAATGACAAAAGAGATGATACATTTCTATGGATGTTACTTGGTAACCAAACTTGGTAAACGAGATCAGTCACAAATTTAAAGATGGTTAATGTCAGAAAAAATAACCATTTATATTATTTCAAATGAAAGGAGTTTAAACATATCCTTGAAAAGGTCTTTGATGCTTTGAAATGGTGGTATTTTGAATCTAAAGTTATTTATCTGGTTAAAAGTAAAACAAATTATTTGCTGCTAAGGATTCAAGCTGTACAAAATTTATTTGTGTAGAGGGAGAGAATTCAGAACTGAAAATAAAATAAAATTGAATTAAAACCAAAAAACTAAAAATTTATCTATGCTAACTAGACTGCGTTACAAAGATTTATATAATTCAAAAGCAGGCTGGCATAGCGGATGCAGCACTGGACTTGAGTCCAACTTTGCCGCTTATTAGTTCCAATAAGGCTTCCAGTATAAGCCACTCAAAGGACGAGATTTCGGTGATCCAAGGATCAGCCTGGATAAATTCACAGTTCCTTGAAGATAGAGTGCTGTGGTGGAAATAACCCTGGAGTTGGAATCAGATGACCCATATTCAATTCCTGGCTCTGAGTTATTAGCTGTGACTTTAGGAAGTCATTTATTTCCCTTTTGTGAGACTCTTTGCTCATTTGTAAAATTAGAGGAATGAACAAGACCCTTTAAAACATTAACATCCTGGGATTTGGTTATTAATAGTTACTAGCGAAAGAGATTGGGACTTGACCTATGATTTTACTAACATAGGGAACACTCAAGTGAGGGTATTCGCTGTGAGACCAATGTAGCTGGGTACCTTCTCTTTATCTTATGGTCTTACAGCTGCCTGAAGAGTACTGTGCAACGAACAGCCAATGTGTGTCAGAAGCTGACCTGGAACCCAGCCCTTTCTGGCTTTGAGGCCAAGTCTCTATTCACTACAACACCTTGCTTCTCATTAGAAATAATTATTATAAATTATATATATACATGATAAAATATTTTCTTACTCTCAAATCTGTCAGTATTAAACTAAAATTGGCCTGCACTGTTAATTGTAAACATGAATGGGCCCACCTAAGAAAGTTTTCTAAGATCAAGTCCTAAATTATAATAACTACAATGATGCCATAACCAAGACTGCCACTATAATTACATAAAACATGTTCAAACTTTTCCTTAACAGAAATCGCAAAATATTTGAAAGGGCATCTTAGTTTAGCCCAGCCTCTCACCCCATGCAACAATTCATTCTATAGTATTTCTGACAGTCATCTAACCTCTTGAGATAGGAAAGTGTATCTATTCCTCATGGAGTAGCCTGTTCCACTACTGGATTTCCTCTAATTTTCAGATTTGGTTCTAGTTCTCTCCCCCAGAGTGAGGCAATTTTTACTCATACCTCTATATGACTATCCTTCAGATATTTTAAGATAGCTACTATGTTTTCTCCTAGTCTCTTCCATATAACACATATTGAGCATCTCCAATTGGCCTTATATTTTTGTTATATAATGATTTTAAGTACAGTATTATGTAAATTTTCATAAATTAAGTTCTTTTATGTATGGAAATACTGTTAAGTGCCATGATTACAAACTATCTAAAATAGAAATTTTACATATTAGACTGAGAGAACAAATTTAAACATTTTGAAATTTCAATGCTACCCATCTAGTAATTCCTTAAAATCTCAAATTTTTAAGCTATGACTTAACTGATTATCCACATAGTAAAATTTCTTTCATGAAACAGCTTAGTACAAGAAAATAAAAAGGCATAAATAATAAAGAAACATGGTCTTAGAGAGAAAATATTTCATCTGTTTAATGAAAAAAAATACAAAGCTTTAGAAAAGGAGACATCAGATTTCAGTGCATACAGTACAAGCACATACTTTGTATGAATCACTTTGTTTTATACTTCTCTTGACTGAATAAAAACATTCTCATAGCAGTTTTCAACTTCATTAACATTATTATACCATTTTAAAAATGCATAGTGAAGATTAAGCATATCAGCTTGAAAATGTAGAAACATTAAAATGAATAGCACAGTAGAAAAATATTCATATGTCCACATAAAGTACTTTACAAATGCACAGCATATTTTCTTTTAAAACAATTCTGCCTAAAGATAACATCATACATATCTAGAGTCACTGTGTCCTATTTAAATAGAACTTTGCTGCGTTTTATCTTTAAAGAGCAAAATAATATGAAATCAACAGATTTGAATCAAACCTTCGGAATGACAGATATAAAGAAGACAGCATGCCAGTACAACTGCATGCTCAGAAATGAAATTCTTTAACTTTTTTATGTAACACAAACAATAGGAAAAGCCTGAGGCTCTCCAATTTGTCTAGTGCAAGGTTGCAGTTTGAAGCAATGTTTTAAACTATTTGATTCAAAGTAAGAAATTGCAATTTTAAAACCCCAAGGTAGCTTCCTACTGCCATACCACTGTCAACTGGTATATGCTTAGGGAGACAATGACTCACAGTAACAGAGCCATCCTGTTATTGTCTGGTGCTTGTGTACCCAGCTAACTTTCCTCAAATATAAACACACACTAGTAATGTAAGTTTTGTATGCTGTGTAAAGACTGAGCATTAGGGTGTGCTGAGAAAATAGGGGGGTATTTTGAATATGGATAAATCTGGATGACTGATTTTAATAGTATTCATTTAGGGAGATATTTCAATCCTTTATCAGAAAAAAAAATCTGGGGCTTAGCAAAGAGTTGCAGACCACACAACAGTGGATACACATTAGTGCACAAAGCCGCTGAATGCTTCTCCCACTGGCACAAAACTGTTAAAATATCTATAACAATCACACATATTGTTACATGACAGTGTCCTATAAGACTTCAGTAAGCAAAGCCTTTTATGCCCCTGCTAATACTATTCAACTTTTGTTCAACTATATACCTTAAAATACATATTTCTTATGAGAAGTCAAACAAGATGAAACCATGCAAATGAAATACTTGTTCTTCTGTTTCCAGATACTGAGATTCACTTACTTTTAAATGCTAAATATGTTCCAGGCTATTGGGGGGAAAAACAGCAAAGTGTATTACTCTAGTCTTGTTCATATCATTCATACACCTTGAGGGCAATTTTAAGTCTTTCAGGTAAAACAAACAAACTGGAATGGCCCAATCTCGGATCACTAGGGCAACGGAGGACTACAGAATGCATGCTACCTAAAGCTGAAGAAGGTGAACTCATATGAATTCAGGTAAACTGTTAAAAGGGCATACTGCTGAAGTGTTTTTTTTTCCTTTTAAAGCATATGATTGGTGGTCGAGGTAGGGAAGTAGATTTTGAAATACCTATAATTCTTTCTCTTTGTCCTAGGGTTTTCAGTAGAACAAAATGTCCTCTGCTATACTTGAAAGCAGCATGCCAGTGAAGAAGAGGTACACATCAAACAATGCCTAACTATAGCTATGCAAACATTCCACAACAAGTATCTGGGGTTTTAACTTTCCAGCTTCGACTTCATGGTATTGACCTTTGAAAATAATTAAACCAAATCAATGGTTAGGAACTGAGGGAGTGAATTTTGAAGACCTGAAAAGAGACTGCCATTTTATTTCAGCTATCTACAGGCAAAACAGTGAACCAGCAGCGCTAGTCTGACCTGATCTTCTAACACTGCAAAGGTCCTGGGTTTGTTCACCACCTTGATTGCAACTGAGTTAAGTGGGGATTAAACACACAAGATAGGACATTTAGCCTCTAACTTTCAAAACAACCCCCTTTTACATTACTCTATTGAGTGAAATTAAAACAAAGTTTTTGACCAAATTAACACATTGCTACATGTATTCTCAGGGTCCAATTATTTCATGTCAACGAATCATGTATCATGTAAGAATGAGGAAAAGGGAATCTTGCTTCTTATTAACCAGTTGTACCTAATGAATTGAATGCTTTACCTGAATTGCCTGTAACTACAGAATACCACTGTGAGTTAGAGCTGGAAGGACTGTCATTTTGCGGATGTGGAGACTAAGGCCTGTGAAGATGAAATGCTCTGCCCCAGCCACAACAACTCGTGTCTCTGGATTCTAGTACAGAATTTTCCCCACAATACAGCTTTATTTAAATATAACACCAATTCACCCTAATGCTGATTTTTAGAATGGGGCTTTGTGGTCTTGAAGACCATAGTCATATAAGAGCAATTAGCTGATAACCGAAAAGGTTTCATTCTTGAACTTGGGCAATTTGATCAAATAGGCTGTAATAAAGGGAAATCAGGATCACTATCACATGTTAAAGTGTATTGTCATGGAGGGGACGTAGAGGAGTAGAAGCTAGCAACTATATGTGTTTTTTATTTGTGTAATACAGTTCATACAATGCCACTAATAAAATTTAGTCATTTTGTATATGTGTTAACAGGTTAGCTGATTAACAGTTTCTACATCTCTTTCCCTATTATTAAATTTTTTTTACTTGAATATTCATGAAACTCTTTAAGAATTTCAAACAATCCTGTGCTCAGGAATTCATTTTTTAAATGTGTCTTTATAACAAGGTCTTAATTATATTTCTAAGGATAATTAAAATAGCAGTAGTAGTATGGTTAATATTGGAAAGTTAGTGAACCTACACGACAAGAGTAAGAACTGGATATATCTGCCAAGAATGTAAAATCTCTCATAGTACTCTGGTCACTGTATGAATCTAAGACAAAAAGAGAATACAAAATATCTAAGGAATGAACTATTAAAAATGAGCTATTTTAGACCCTGAATGCTACAGCAACAAACTCAGCAGAAAATTTATCAAAAATATTTTTTGTCTTTTTTTTGTTTCTAAAATATTAATGTTCAATTTCAGTACCACTGGTATGATAAATACCAGTACTTTAAATTTCCTTTAAGGAAATCATTGCTAAGTTTTTTTTTTGTTAGACATATTGATGACGGCTAACACTAACTTTAATTGTTATCAGAACTTTTAAAAAGCATAAATGGAGAAACTTTTATTTCTTTTTAGATCCAAATCTTTAAAACAGAAAATTAGCTTGTTCATTTGGGAAAAGCGTATATGAGAAATTTATTTGGTTCTGGATATATTAGATAAAACTGTAGCACTTGCTATAAAATTCAGAATGAGATGTGTCTACTTTGGGTTCTGCAAAAGGCAGGGGTATATTACTAGACATTCTAGAAAGACTCAACAGCTCTGCAACATGGTTTCCAAGGACATTATTATGTAGTTGAGATATCAGTGTATTTATGTTCCTCCTTACTTAAGAGAAACTGTTAGAAAATTTTTTTTAAAATGTTTTTGCAAAGAACTCAAAGTATATAAACTGATAATGAAAGAGCAAAAATGGCAAAATCAATTCCATTTTTGCACTTCTTCAGAAAACATAGTTTAGGAAAGCTGAAACCGGCTAATAAGAAGGCACAAAAGAGATAGTTGTTCCAAAGACATCAATGTGATTGTTTTAAAAGGCTGCAAAATATTAGTGTTTACTCTGTAGTAGTTTATCTTGAAGGTGCTAAAAGATACAGAGTACTTCAGTATGTTCATCTGCTTAAAATTGTCTTCACATGTAAATGAGGGACAATTCAGTCAAAAATAGATTTAAATCAGTCAAATAAATGGTGACAGTTGTTAAATATAAACAAACAAGTGGCTTGAATATGAATATAGACCAATGGTATTTTTTTAAACCAGAATATAAGAAAAAAATTATTATGCAATGAGGATTTTTAATTTTTTCCAACATAATTTCATATTTTCTTACTGTATTAAAAAGCCTCCCATATTTCAATGATACTATCAACTCTGAATTGTAAATATCACAAAGACAAATGAAAATGAGGAAGAAGAGTACCAACTATGTAGGTAGGCCACCATAATAATAAAAAAATGGATAGTTCAAAATTTTCAACTTTGCCTTCTTATTAAATATTAAGAATAATTTTTAAATGAGCCAAGATATCACAGTAGCCTATTGTGTACATTAGTTGCAACCTTATATTTAAAATCAGCATAGCCTTTTCTCTGTAAAAAGATTAAGCACTCGACCAAGACAGAACTGTATATTTAAAATAAATATTTCTTTTTGGCATGAACCACAGCAACACTGCGCTCATGTGGATAAAATCAGAGGAAATCCTACAAATAATCCATACAATGCTGCTATTAAGATTAAAAAAAAACAACATGGCTACAAATCAGCAGAATGACTTTGTATAAGCACTACCCCTACTTCGAGTTTGCTTCAAAAATATTAATATATTTTGTTAAAAGATTTATGTAAATACCTTATTATAGGCATTTAATTACATTCCTTTTCATCAAAATGTTAGTGATTAATAACACCATCATTGGGTAAATTAAATTAAGCTGCTGCCAAGCAAAAATTAAAAATGTGCAAAAGGCAATGAAGACACCAAAATGAAGAAACATTATCCCCAACTGTCTACTCTTTCTTATGTAGGATACTTGCTCCTATCTGATAATCTATTAAAATTCTATTTTCTTCAATACTGGGCATTTTAGTGTTGTTTTAAAGAACTTATTCTATTCACCAATTTAATTAGCCTCTGGTAAAGAAGTGTTATCAATGAGAAAACAGCTGCAGCTGGCTACGTGATAATAATTTTTAAAAATTATGCTTCAAAGATTACTGAAGACATAAACTTAGTTTGAAAGAGACAAAGAAAAAAAATCACACTTCTAAAAATAAAATCTTTTAATTATATAAAAATAGTACACTTGTAAATACAGCTATCATAAAATATTTCTGAATAAGTATTCTTTTTGAGAGCACATAATTAAGTATACTTGTAAATATATTTGCCATCAAAAAATATTTCTGAATTAAGTTAAATGTACTTTTGGAAAACATGTCAAAGTATCCATGTTCTTTTAGAATAGGAAATGACTGAGCCAGAATATTCTCATCCTGTCCAACTGGAAAAGATAAATAAAATAAATCAGGTGAGAATTTAAGAGTATTGTTCTTTCTGGCCACGTTCTAATACTAAGACAATAGGAATAATATTATGCTATCTTTTGGTACTAAAGCTCATTCTTGTGTTTTATGAAAGAAATTTATGAGCTAATAAGACATAGAACCTAAGGTTCTTGTTTCCCACTTTTTATGCATTTCGAAGTCTTTTTTAAAGGATAGATTTAGCAAATAAACAATCTAACTCAAATTTTATAATTAGGCTAATTCCTTAACTAGAGTTTCAACCATGAGAGATGACAGCAGATAATTATTTCAAATTGACCACTTACTTATCAATATGGAGAAATGTCCTAGCACTGCTACATAGATATGAATTTTCTAGTACTGTCTCATGAAAGAAAAAAAAAAAGGCATACCTCTCCATATGCTCAGAAAGTATTTGTCAACCGAATGAATAAATATGGCTCCCTTGATGTTTTTAAAAACAAGACATTTGATCAAATCGTGAGCAGGTTCAGCTTTTGTAGAAGGTAACAGATACGACAAACCATCTCAACAATTAACTAAAAGGTGTCAGGAAAAGCCTTGAAGATATTTTTAAAATTATAATTTAGGGGAAAGTGTCATTCTCATCTTAGTACATACTTTACAGTTACTTCAACAGCATAGAAGAATAAGCTTTTATGGCTTATAAATAAAAAAAGCAGCCCTTCCAAGTGTACTCAAAGGTTGTTCTTTTTAGTAAAGAGAAAAAAGAGATCGTCAGAACAACCTAAATTCAGCTTTGACAGTGTGGAGAATTAATTTGTACAATGTACTATACCTACTGACAGTAGTGGAATATTTCAACTTTGGAGCTGTTTAAAAAATAACACAAAATTCATAGAATTTTAATTTTGGAAGAGAGAAACCAAGAGAGAGCAACCAAATATATTTGCATTTCATATTAATACAGAAAGATAAAGTCCATGAGGTATAAACAATGCTGATCTGCTTCAACTGCCAGTCACATTGAATTCTCTAACAACATTACTATAAATGGTAACACAAAAAAGTTCCTTTTCTTTGCAAAACTAGAACATTTGCTGGACCACATTCACTGTTTGGTATAACTATAGTAAGTATTTCAGCCCAAGTTCAAAGAGTAGCTTTCAAAAAAGTAGGATTCACATAAATGCAATCTCTGCAGTTTTTTGTTATAAGGCTAGCCTCTCCACACAAGGCAAACACAATGTAAAAAAATTAGAGCAGCAGACTCAATGTGCATAAAATAGGTAAATCTATATTTTAAATACATGTTATGATTCAGATAGTAACAGAAGAGAACAATGAGGAAATTCATTAAGGTCCTCTTTAAAATTTTACTGTGACAGACAAACCGTTTTTAATTAAAGAAAGAACCTATGCTTTGGATTCAGACGATTCTTTACAAAAGTGTAGATCTAATCTTGGTTCTTATGAAAGGTATTGTGGATTTACTGAAAGACACTACAGAGTTCAATAAAGGCAAATTAGATAAAGCACTCCATATTTTATCAACTGCACCTAATTTTACTAGTCCTAATACGGACCTCAAACATTTCTTTTCAGAATATAGTTATATTACAGAGCCATACTCCATACAGAGCCACAGTCCAAACTACAACCTAGGACTTAACTAGTCCACAAACTGAATGTGGATATTTCTCCATATAATAAATAGGTAGAAAATTAACATAATTTCACTTAAATAGCAGATGCTGTCATAAAGTAATGAATATCAAGTTATTCTGTCTTAAACACTAGGTGGTAAGAGACAGAAGGAAAGCCATCTGTTTGGTTGCTTGTATAAAAATAGTGAGCTATAAGTTAAAGTGACTGGCTGCTTGTGGAGGATTAGCTATCTAAAACACATATCTCAGCTCTATTGGAGGTATGTTACTGTGGTGTGTATTAGCAATCTGTAAAGGCTGACTAAATAGAATTCCTTTCATCATACAGGCACTGCTGTCTGCACTACAGTAATAGAGGCACACACAGATGGACACAACTACTTCAAAGGACAAGCAACTATGAGGAATCTGCAGTGATATCACAGGTTGCTTAGAAAGACTCCTAATTTCTCCTGATGGAGTCTGTCCTTCAAGAAGCCATTCATCACCTGGGAAATAAAGAATGAAATCATTAAGATAATAAAACATTTACGTGTAAATAGAGAATAAAGTCCTTTTTATTATGCATTTATAGGATGTCTTCATATTTTTTCCTTTATGTGAACAACACTATACCAAACTTATAAATCTGTCTATTGACACTAAAGTATGCCAAATACTGAAGACAGAATTATCAAGTATTTTTCTGTAACTTTATGCTCTTATATTATTTATAATCTAATGCCTTTACATTAGCAAAATGAAGTATTTGCAAAAATGCTGGAATTTGAATTTTCTATAAAATATGTTAGACTGCTTAAAAATTATATATTTTGATAAAAAATAGTCTTAACATGAAAAAGACGAAATACTTAGCTTGGGAAATGCAAGTTTCTGTTCCATATATAATTTTGTGGTAACTCATTTCCATTCTAGCTGACTACTTATAAAGTGTTTCTGGCTGGGAAATTAGGCAACCAAGATTGTTAAGAATTGCATGTCAATAAATAAATTAGTAATATGGTGAAGCAATAAAGTGTACAGAGTTAATGCTATTGCTTTCTGACAACTATTTTGCAATGTCAGAAACCATATTCACTGACTTTTGTATTTAGAATTATGTCCTACACAGTTGAAGTTGTTGGATATCCAACTTTCAGAGAAGGAGGCACTGTAATGTAGAAGAAAGAACACTGGACTACAAGTCAAGAGAACTGGATCCAAGTCTCAAATCTGGCACTAATTAGTAATGATATAGCTAACCTCCCTGGGTCTCAGTTTCCTAAGATTAATATTAAAGTTTATTACTTTAAGTAGGATGTTACTGTAACTTTTCTTATTCAACACAACTGTGGGAGGGAGAGCTGTCACTCTTAGTTTGCAGATGAATGAATGGAAAGAGAAATGGTCCTCTACAAACTATGAGTTACTTGTAGGGATGGGTAATACCCCAAGTTTTCTGCATTTAGTGCTCATTTAGTGCTCTTCCTCCCACAGTTAATATCTCTGGTGATTATGATTCATTGCATATGCTTAACAAGAAATTTTGCACATGATTATGTTTCTTTGGTTGGCAATGAATGCTAATTTATTACACTTAATAATGTGTCCATTCTTGTCATACCTTATAACAAAAACATTATTTATAAAGAACATAATTTCATTCCCTTTTAACTCTGAGGCAACGATCATGACTTATAGAAGGAGCTCTTCGGAAATTTTAAGAATGTTATATCCTGGTTAGTTTGTCAGAGTAGATGTACCAGTTTCTTGCCACTGGATGGGATATAAATAAATGAGTTTTCACTCCTCTGACTCTTGTCCAATTGCCTTTCTCTCTTTTTTCTTTTTGTCTACTTTCCTTCTGTATCTTCTGCGAGTACTACAGGATGATTTCACAGAACCACAGAATTTTAGAACCTAAGTAGGTTTCTAAAGAACCTAATTTATAGCCTCATCTTACAGATGAGAAAACTGAGGTCCAGAGAACTTGTCACTTATTTAATGTCACACAATCAGCAAGTGACAGGGTTGGACCAAGAACCAAAGTCTCCTGACATCCAGTCCAATGATCTGCAGTTTCCAATGTCATTCCTTTTTTTAGATTTTTTTGTTCATAGTGGCTCTTTTCAGGAAAAACACAATAGTGGCAAGAATAAGCATTAACAATAATAAACATTCCAATTAATTTGGACAATGACTGACATGTAGCTTCAGATAAATTACTGTCTAAATGAGAAAAAGAATTTCAAAGA
Organism: Trichosurus vulpecula; assembly: GCF_011100635.1. Lineage (NCBI taxonomy): Eukaryota > Metazoa > Chordata > Mammalia > Diprotodontia > Phalangeridae > Trichosurus > Trichosurus vulpecula. The sequence goes on from NC_050580.1 coordinate 100,536,653, forward strand.
GTAATGATGTTCACCAAAATGACTGTTAAAGGGGGAAGGATATTAGAAAGTGTCCAAGCTCAGAAATAAACCTAGGTCTTCTGACTAAAAGTTTAATGTCTTTTCACAGGATTCTGAGGAAGAAATAATCTGAGAGGAATAACACTTTAAATTATTACAATTTAATAATAATAATTACAACATAAACAGTAATAGCTAGCATTTGTACAGTGCTTTATGGTTTACAAAGCAGCTAATCTGTTATCTCACCTGATCCTTACAACAACCCTGGGAGGTTGATGCGATTATTATACCCATTTTATAGATGAAGAAATTGAAGCTTAGAGAGTGACTTGCCCAACATCACAATGTTAGTAAGTCTGAAGAAAAATCTGAACTCAGGTCTTCCTGACTCCATATCCAGTGCTCTATTCACTGTGTGAATGTTTGTATTGTATCAGGTGATACTGGAGGAGAAGCATATCAATATCTTATGACATTGGCAATATCAGTAATATACTCACCTTCAGCTGTTAGAAACCAGAAACTAGGTGCTCCTTCAGTTAGTTTTGTTTCTGCAGGAAGATCTAATCTTAGTATAAACTGAAGATTCTGTCCAGGAGATACAGTCAATGGTGACAGCTTAACATTTGGAGAAGATTTAGGAAGTTTGGGTAGTTTTATTGTCTTCTGCTTTTCTAGAAATGGGCCATCAACAACAGCAGTTTCCGAATTGATAACAGAGAGCTATAAAACATTTTAAAAAGTTACTAAGCACAAATTTGTTTAATGGATTACTTTATTTATAATAGTCTGTCTGGAGTAGAAAGAAGAGCAGCAGAGATACCCCCAAATTAAAAAGGTACAAAATTCAAAAAGGGGGACAGTAATAAAACCTATGGTCTCAGATACCCATGCACAAATGCACAAGGTGTGGGCAATAAAGAAAGTGAATTAAATCAAAGAGACAATTTAAAATTAATAAATATCAGTAAGACTTGGTAGAACAAAGCCCAAGGTTGGAATACAGCACAGAAAGAATATACCTTTTTAAAAAGGAACAAATTAAGTTGAAATACAGATGTAAAGAGAGCAGAGTAGCACTGTATATTAAGGAGGGAAATCTAAGAAACTAGAGGGAAAGCACAGAAACTGAAAGAAACAGATGGAGAATTGGGGTATCAGATCAGATCTGGCAACAGAGGTATGATACGGTAATAATGGGATACTTCAATTATCTGGACATCTGTTTGTATCCTTCTCTTTGGTCAGAACAGTTAAGAAATTGACTTCATCTTTCAGATGGTGGAGAGGCCAATGAAGGCTTGGATATTGATTCTCACCAACAAAAAGGAACTTATTGCTAGAGTGGATGCTATGTAATTGTCCATTTAATCTCTCCTGAGCTTCTCTATTCCTTGTTTCATCAAGAACTTTTCCCCTATCCATAATTGTGAAACTTTTTTCATTTTCCTCTAATTTTATGGAACTAGACCAAATTATAAGAAAACTCATCTTGAGGGATCTCCATCTTCATCTAGTTCTCAGGGTTTATTCTTTTGGAGTTTACTTATGGGTTATCCAATTTGTCCTCTCTCAAATTAAGTTTAAAAATGTTTTTTCTTCTTCTGATAATCTGGGTATTGTTTGTTTTTTGTAAAGAGTAATTAATTTTAATTAAGTTATTTATTGTTTTTTCTGTAATTTTCTTTCTATAATTGGGCACAATAGTTTGTAAGAAACATCCTTTATTTCCTCTTCATTTGTCATGAATTCTTTTTATTCCCCCTTCCAATTTTGATACTGGTACTGTTTTTCCTCCATCAGATTAAATAGCCATTTGCTCATTTTATTAGTTGTTTTCCTTTGAAAAATATAGCTCCTGGTATTAATTATAAATTCGACTTCAATGTTTTAAGTTTTATCTCTTCTTTGATTTTCAGGATTTATAACTTTGTGTTTAGTTGAGCTGTTAAAATTTGTTGCCTTTCTAATTATTTTAGTTGCTTGGCCATTTTAATGATCTATTATTCTTCTCTTTGGTTGATTAGATTATTTAAAGATAGAAATTTTCCTTTCAGAACTGTTATGGCTGTGTCTCCAAAGGGTTGATATGACACCTCATTGTCGCGATTTCCTTTGCTTACATTATCTCTTTTCTCTATGATTTATTCTTTGACTCACCAATTCTTTATATCAAATTAATTAGTACCTATTTAATTTGAATCTTTTCTTTAAATGTCCTTTGTTGATTATGCTTTTATTGCGTTGTTATCAGGAACGGGTGTTTAATATTTCTCCATTTCTACATTTATTTATGAGATTATGTCCTAGTACACAGTAAATTTTTGTAAAGGTGCCATCTTTAGTAGAGAAATATGGATATTGCTTTCTATTTCCATTCAATAATCACCAGAGATGTCATACCTACCTTTTTGAAAATTGTACTGAATTTCATAACTTACTTCTTGTTTAATGTTTTCTAGATTTATCTAGATCTGAAAGGAGCTCATTGAGGTCCCTTAACAGAGTTTTGCTTTCTACCATTCTGCATAATTCAATGAACTTTTCTTTTAAGTTTGTAGATTTTATGCCATTTAGTGTGTATATGTCAAGAAATGACAGCTTTATTGAGCCAAGAAGCATAATGTAGTTTCTTTGCTACTTCTTTTAACCATCCTACTTTTAAAAATTCATCTGAAGCTCAAAAAATTCTGCTCAATTCCTTCATTTAATTTTACGTGAATAGTTATATTTTAAGTAGGTTTTTTTTGTAAACAACATGTTGGATTCTATTTTCCAATCTAATCTACTACTCCTTCCCCCTCCTCCCTCATGAGTGGGCTAATTCTATTCATCTTCACTGTTATGACTGTTCATTGTGCATTTCCCTCCTTTATATCCTTTTCTCTTTTTCCTCTTTTCCTCCCGGCTCTATCTACTACATTATGCTACCTCTTTAATATCTCTTATTGTTAAAATGAAAAACCTAGAAGAGTTTTAACAAGAATTAGATTGACAAGATTATTTCCCTTCAATCTGTACTATTTTTTTCAAACTTTATCTAAATTTTAGTGGCTTAGAAAACTGGGCTCCAGTGCTTCTTTTGGCAAGGTTATCTAATAATTTATCTACCATCAGCAATTGAGACTACATATTTAAAAGTTAATTTAACACCAATCACTATAAATATGCATACATACTTATATTTGTGCACATGCATATCTGCATGTATGCATATACACACATATGTGTATATGTGCATATATACATATACAGACACACACACACACATACATGTATGTTCAGACCTGCGACTTTATCACTATCTGAACTTGATGGTATGTAACTTCCCTCCAGCAAAGCAAATGACAACTTGTTCTAATTTATAGTCTTAAAGAGTTGCCTGGGGGCACTGAAAGGTTAAGTGATCTGCCTATCATGCCATAGCTTTTATGTATCAATATGCAGGATATGAACACAGTTTTTTTTTCTGACTCTAAGGCCAGCCCTCAATCCCTTATACTAGGTTGCTGTTCTTGTGCACATATATATATAAATGTAAAAAAAAAAAAAAACAGAACTCTGAGCTTCCCCCCCACTCTATTTTAACAGGACCATCAATACTTCTCCAAGCTGCAATATCCTTCCCAAACTGTCAGCTCTATAGGTGGAACATTTATTTTAAGAATAATAGGATATCCTTAAATCAATCTTGTTGGTCTGGTTATCAAAAAAATATTGTGGGTAATCATTTACTATTTTGAGTAATTGTCTTCTATCATTTGACATAGAGGGATTTTGTCCAGTTCATGCTTTAAATTCTATAAGAAAGCTGATAACAGATTCAACCCGATAAAATGTTTAATTTACAATCATAAGATTTCTACTTACCACAGAAATAATTTTTGTTTCCAAATCCATCACTTTAATTTGATGATTATTTGTGTCAGCAATATATAGCAAATTACCATCCTCTCCAATACATAAGCCTCCAGGTTCATTAAAAGTTGACTCTGTAGAAGCTGAACTAATAACATTACTTGCTTCTCCTGTACCCGCAATTGTAGTGCAGCTTTTTGTTTTGGGATCCACAACTTTAATCTAAGGAAAAACCAATAAATTTTAAAGATTCAGAAACAGGATATCATATTTTCTTTCCTTTTAATTTTCTTTTTTCTTGATTAGTTTATTTTTAGTTTTCTTTTTTTAATATTCTAAATATTTATTTATTTAATTTATTTAATGTATTTAGTTTTCAGCATTGATTTTCACAAGAGTTTGAATTATAAATTTTCTCCCCATTTCTACCCTCCCCCCCCCACTCCAAAATGGTGTATATTCTGGTTGCCCTGTTTATTTTTAGTTTTCAACATTTGCTTCCATAAGATTTTGAGTTCTAAATTTTCTCCCCCTCCCAAGACAGCATGCAATCTGATATGGGCTCTACATATACATTCATATTAAACATATTTTTACATTAGTTGTGTTCTAAAGAAGAATTAGAACCAATGGGAGGAACCACGAGGAAGAAGAAACAAAACAAAAGCGGCGGGGGGGGGGGGAGAGATTAAATAGTACGCTTTGATCTGCATTCAGATTCCATAATTCTTTTTCTGGATGTGGAAAGCATTTCCCATCATGAGTCTTTTGGAGTTGTCTTAGATTCTTGAATTGCTGAAAAGAGCTAAATCCATCAAAGTTGGTCATCGCACAGTGTTGCTGTTACTGTGTACAATGTTCTCCTGGTTCTGCTCACTTTACTCAGCATCAACTCATATAAGTGTTTCCAGGTTTTTTTTTTAAATTCACCTGCTCATCATTTCTTATAGCACAATAGTACTGCACTACATTCATATACTACTACTTGTTCAACTATTCCCCAATTGATGGGCACCCCCTCAATTTCCAATTTTTGGCCACCACAAAAAAGAATGCTATAAATATTTTTGTACATGTGGTTCCTTTTTCCATTTTTATGATCTCTTTGGGAAACAGACCTAGAAATGGTATTGCTGGGTCAAAGGACAGGCACAGCTTTTATAGTCCTTTGGGTATCGTTACAGAATGGTTGGATCAGTTCACAACTCCACCAACAATGCATTAATGTTCCAATATTCCCAGGTATTCTCCAACATTTATCATTTTCCTGTTTCGTCATGCTAGCCAACCTGACAGGTGTGATATGGCACATCAGAGCTGATTTGATTTGCATTTCTCTACCCAATAGTGATAAAGAGCATTTTTTCATATGACTATTGATAGTTTTAATTTATTCATCTGAAAACTGCCTGTTCATAGGATATATTTTCACTGTACATAGGGAGAATATCTCATTCTAATTTATCACAGATAACAATAAGGATAACCTTATCTATTTACAAAAGGAAGGGACTAAATATCAAATGTGTTTTTCTTTTCTTTTTTAAAAATTTATTGACATGTTTTGTTTACAAATATTAATAGATTATTCCCTCTTTGAGAAATGTCTCTTGCAACAAAGTAAAACAACTAAATAAAACAAAGGACAGTAACCCCATATAAAAGTGAATGTAGCATTTCACAGTTGTAGCAGCCCTCCATCTAATTTAAAAAAAAAAATCAATGAAATCCATTTTCTCTCCCTTCCATTTCTACTCCACTGGGGGAAAAAAAAAGAAAATTAAATTTCTTTTAACAAATGTGTATAATGAAGCAGAACAAATTTCACGACTGGTTGTATAGAAAAACATTCTCATTCTGCACCTGAAATTTATCACCTCTCTGTAACATATAACATGTTTCACCATCAGTCTTCTGGATTTAAACAGTCATTGTCTGATCAGTTCTTACAGTTTCGAAGTTTTTTTTTTTTGGGGGGGGGTGTTGTTAACTGTATAAACTGTTCTCTTGGTTCTGCTCATTTTATTCTTCTCAAAGTTATTCATTTTTATAATACTGATGTAATAATGTAAATTGTTCTTTTGATTCAGCTCACTTCACTCTGCATCAGTTCATACAAGTCCTTCCATATCTTTTTGAAATCGTTAAGTTTCTTCATTTATTTTGGCGCAACATATACCAAAACTTATTCAGTTATTCCTCAATTGAAGGGCATCCTTTTGGTTTCCAATTGTTTCTTTTTGCTGCCCCCCAAACAGCTGCTATAAATAATATTTTTGTACATAAAGCACTTTTTCCTCTTTGATCGATTTAGGGTACAGGCCTAGTAGTAGTCTAGCTGGGTCAAAGAGTTCACATTATTTAGTTAGTTTTTGTGTACAAATTCCAAATTGCTTTCCAGAAAGGCCGTACATCCATTTACAGATCTACTAACAGTGTATCAATGTGTCTGTTTTCCCACAGTCCTCTGATTTTGGTCATTTTCCTTTTTTGCCATCTTTGCCATTCTGATTGGCATGAGGTAGAATTGTAGAATTGCTTTAACTTGCATTTCTCTAATTATTAGTGATTTTGGAGCATCTAGGGTGGGGTATGGCTATAGACAGTCTAGCTTTCTTCCCTTGAGGGCTGTCTATTCATATCCTTAGAGCATTTTTCAATTAGAGAATGGCTCTCATTTTTATAAATTTGAACCAGTTCCTTAAACATCTTAGAAATGTTTATCAGAGAAATTTGTTGCAAAGATTTTCCCCCCAGTTGTTTCCCTTTGTATTATACTTGCTTGCATAAAACATTTAAAATTTTAATCAAAATTATCTATTTTGTCTTCTGTGATCCACTTGATTCCTTGTTTGGTCATCATCTTTTTTCTTGTCCATGTATGTTGTAGGTAATGTTTTCTATGTTTCTCGAATTTGTTTATGATGTGACCTTTTATATCTAAGTCACATTTCCATTTGGAGCCTATCTTGTGTAAGGTGTGGGACATTTTTCTAAATCTAATTTCTTCCAAATTGCTCTCCAATTTTCTCAGCAGTTTTTTGCCAAACAGTGAGTCCTTATTCCAGTAGCTGGGATCTGTGTGTTTAAGGAATATTAGAGAACTAGACGGATTTGCTTCTGCATGTTGTGTACCTAATCTGTTTTATTGATCTATTTTACAACCAGTGCCAAAAAGTCTTAATAATGACTGCTTTGAAGTCTAGTCTGAGATCTGATACTGCTAGGCACCCCCATTCCCATTTCTTGTTAGTCAGTTGGCCGACAAGCATTTTTATTAAGCATTTACTATGACAGGCACTGTGCTAAGCTCTGAGGAATACAAATTCAAGTCCTTGTTCTGAAGGAGCTTACATTCTGATGGGGGAAGCCAGCATAAGGGAGCTGAAAGCAGCGTGGGTGAGTGAAGGAACTCTAAGGAGAATGGTAGACAGTGCTGTGGAGGTCAGTCAGAAGTTCAGGCTGGGGAGGAATGAAGATATGGTTGGCTGGCCCTCCTCCTTAAAATGGAGGCTCTGAGAGGAACCACCAATTAGAGGGAGAGGCCACAGGAGCTGAGGGTACTTCCACTTTGAGAAGTAGTGTAGGGGCAGAATGAGCTTCTAGGGTGATGAGGTTTCAATGGCATGGTAAACAGTCTTGTGGAGAAGAGTCAGAAGCATAGCCTTGGGGGCCAGAGCCAAGATGGCAGCTGGAAAGCAGGGACTAGTGTGAGCTCCCCACCAAGTCCCTACAAAAACCTATAAAAAATGGCTCTGAACCAATTCTAGAACTGTAGAGCCCACAAAATAGCAGAGGGAAGCAGGGCTCCAGCCCAGGACAGCCTGGATGGTTGCTGGGTGATGTCTATCGCCCACGGAGCTGGGAGCAGAGGCGAGCAGAGCCCAGGGCCGTGTGGACCAACCAGACCAGGAGCCGGGCTGAGTGGGCCCTAATGCCCTGAATCAGTGAACTGTGGCAGCTGCCAGACTTCTCAACCCACAAACACCAAAGAAAACAGAGAAGAACTGCAGAACCCACAAAACAGCGGAGGGAAGAAGGGCTCTAGCCCAGGACAGCCTGGATGGTCTCTGGGTAAGTTCTATCCCACACGGAGCTGGGAGCAGAGCGGAGCAGAGCTGTGGGCCCCGCGGACCAACCAGACCAGGAGCCAGGTGGAGCGGGCCCTAGTGCCCTGAATGAGTGAGCTGCAGCAGTTACCAGACTTCTCAACCCACAAACACCAAAGACAACAGAGAAGGTTAGTGGGAAAAGCTGCTGGGGACAGGGTGATAGAGTCTGCAGTTCAGCCACCGCCCCAGAGGCAGCGGAGGTGGGGCACCTACAGAACTACAGCTGCAGTTGCTTCTGGCCCCAGGCCCACCTGGTGGGAGGAATTAAGTGGCGGATCAGAGCAGGAGTGCAGAGCCTGCTGAAGATCTGAGTCCAGTCTGGGTTGGGGGTTCTTGGGGAAGGAGGAGTGCTGGGGTGGCAAAGCTGGCTGTAATAGCTCTGAAATCAACAGCTCATCCCCTCAAGCTTGGAACAAAGTACTCTTCGCTCTACAAGCAGTAATACCCCCCTGAAAAACTCAAGGGTCAAGTAAGTTGGCTGGGAACATGGCCAGGCAGCGAAAACGCACCCAGATTCAGTCTCAGACTTTGGAATCTTTCTTTGCTGACAAAGAAGATCAAAACATATGGCCTGAAGAAGTCAAAAAAGTCAAAGAGCCTACACCAAAAGCCTCCAAGAAAACCATGAACTGGACTCAGGCCATGGAAGAGCTCAAAAAGGATTTGGAAAAGCAAGTTAGAGAAGTAGAGGAAAAATTGGGAAGAGAAATGAGAAGGATGCGAAAAAACCATGAAAAACAAGTCAATGACTTGCTAAAGGAGACCCCCAAAAATACTGAAAAATATACTGAAGAAAACAACACCTTAAAAAAATAGACTAATTCAAATGGCAAAAGAGCTCCAAAAAACCAATGAGGAGAAGAATGCCTTGAAAGGCAGAATTAGCCAAATGGAAAAGGAGGTCCAAAAGACCACTGAAGAAAATACTACCTTAAAAATGAGATTGGAGCAAGTGGAAGCTAGTGACTTGATGAGAAATCAAGATATTCTAAAACAGAGCCAAAGGAATGAAAAAGTGGAAGACAATGTGAAATATCTCATTAGAAAAATCAATGACCTGGAGAATAGATTCAGGAGAGATAATTTAAAAATTATTGGACTACCTGAAAGCCATAATCAAAAAAAGAGCCTAGATATCATCTCTCAAGAAATTATCAAGGAGAACTGCCCTAATATTCTAGAGCCACAGGGCAAAATAGAAATTGAAAGAATCCATCGATCGCCTCCTCAAATAGAACCCAAAAAGAAATCTCCTAGGAATGTTGTCGCCAAATTCCAGAGCTCCCAGATCAAGGAGAAAATAAGGCAAGCAGCCAGAAAGAAACAATTTGAGTATTGTGGAAACACAATCAGAATAATCCAAGATCTAGCAGCTTCTACATTAAGAGATCGAAGGGCTTGGAATATGATATTCTGGAGGTCAATGGAGCTAGGATTAAAACCAAGAATCACCGACCCAGCAAAAGTGAGTATCATCCTCCAAGGCAAAATATGGACTTTCAATAAAATAGAGGACTTTCAAGCTTTCTCAGTGAAAAGACCAGAGCTGAATAGAAAATTTGACTTTCAAACACAAGAATCAAGAGAAGCATGAAAAGGTAATCAAGAAAAAGAACAAGGAAAAGAAACTGCAAGGGACTTACTAAAGTTGAACTGTTTTGTTTACATTCCTACATGGAAAGATGATGTGTTTGATTCATGAGACCTCAGTATTAGGGTAGCTGAATGGAATATGCATATATATGTATATATGTATGCATGTATACATATATGTGTATGTGTATGTGTGTATATATGTATGTGTGTGTGTATATATATATATATATATATATATATACACACACACACACACACACACAGAGAGAGAGGGCGGGCACAGGATGAGTTGAAGATGAAGGGATGATATCTAAAAGAAATAAAATCAAATTAAGGTATGAGAGAGGAATATATTGAGAGAGGGAGAAAGGGAGAGATAGAATGGGGTAAATTATCTCGCATAAAAATGTCAAGAAAAAGCAGTTCTGCAGGAAGAGAAGAGAAGGCAGGTGAGGGGGAATGAGAATCTTGCTCTCATCAGATTTGACCTGAGGAGGGAATACCATACACACTCAAATGGGTATCTTACCCCACAGGAAAGAAGGAGGAAGAAGATAAAAAAGGGGGGATGATAGGGAGGGCAGATGGGGGAGGAGGTAATCAAAAACAAACACTTTCGAAAAGGGACAGGGTCAAGGGAGAAAATTGGATAAAGGGGGATAGGTTAGGAGGGAGCAAAATATAGTTAAGTCTTTCACAACATGAGTATTGTGGAAGGGTTTTACATAATGATACGCATGTGGCCCATGTTGAATTGCTTGACTTCTTAGGGAGGGTGGGTGGGAAGGGAAGAGGGGAGAGAATTTGGAACTCAAAGTTTTAAAAACAGATGTTCAAAAACAAAAAAAAAAGTTTTTGCATGCAACTAGAAAATAAGATACACAGGCAATGGGGCGTAGAAATTTATCTTTCCCTACAAGAAAGGAAGGGAAAAGGGGATGGGAGGGGAGTGGGGTGACAGAAGGGAGGGCTGACTGGGGAACAGGGCAATCAGAATATATGTCATCTTGGAGTGGGCAGGAGGGTAGAAATGGGGAGAAAATGTGTAATTCAAACTCTTGTGAAAATCAATGCTGAAAACCAAATATATTAAATAAATTAAATAAAAAAAAAGAAGCATAGCCTTATCTGCTGAACTCTTGGCAGTGAGGCAAGATGGCTATGGTGTTACCACTGACTGTGTGGGGAAGGGGCACTAACCAACAGCAACATGGAGCGCAGGCTGGGGCATAAGGGAGACTGAGGAGGCACCACTTCTCTTGCCATTGCCTGATCCTGACCACTTGCCCCTGTCTGAATCTTAGGAGCCTGGATGCTCCAGGGGCTGCCTAATGTTGAGTTCCAAATTGACTGGATGAAGGGGTTGAAGGTGGGATGAGGGGGAAAAGTAGTTTTCATTAGTTTTCTTGAAATTCTTGACCTTTTTTCCTACATATGAATATCGAAAGTACTTTTTTCAAGTTTTATAAAGTAGTCCTTTGGTAGTTTGAATGGTATGGGACTGAATAAGTATGTTTAACTTAGGTAGTATTACAATTTTTATTATATTGGCTCATCCTTCCCAGGGGGAATTAATATTTTTCTAATTATTTTGTTCTATTTTTTATTTCTGTAAACAGTTATTTGTAGTTGTATTTAAAGTTCTTGTATGTATCTTGGAAGATAGACTCTCAAGTATTATATATATTTTCTGTGGCAATTTTAAATGGAATTTCTTTATCCCTTCCTGCTAGGTTTTATTAGTATTACATAGAAATGCTGATGATTTGTATTAATTTTATATCCTGCAAGTGTGTTGAAGCTATTAACTATTTCAATTAATTTTTTAGTTGACTTTTTAGGGTTCTTTTAGTAAACCACCACATAATTTGCAAAGAGTAATAATTTTGTTTACTCTTAACTTATGGTTTTTTCCTCAACTAATTTTTGTCTTATTGTGTTAGCAAGAATTTTAGCACCATGTCAAATAGAATTAAAGTGAACACCCCTGTTTCACCTCTGAATATGTTGGAAAGGATTTGTGTTTATCTCCATTAAAAATAATAGATTATTTTGCTTTTAGATATATACTATTTATCATTTTGAGAAAAGATCTGGTCTTCTCTAGTATTTTTTTTAAACAAAAATGGTTGTTATATTTTGTCAAATACCCTTCTTGTATCTACTGACAAAATCACAATTTTTTTTTTTTTGGTAATTAAGATGGGTGATTAAATGGTTTTCCTAGTATTAGATTAACTCTAAACTCCTGGTATAAATCCAACCTGATCATAGTGTATAACTTTTGTGACATGTTGTTTTAGTCTTCCCTAAAATTTAAAAATTTTTGCATTTGTGTTCATTAGGGATAATGGCCTACAGTTTTCTTTCATTTTGATTCTCCCTGGTTTATGTACTAAGATCATATCTATATTTGGCAGGATCTCTTATCTCGCTATTTTTGCAAATAATTTATGTAATATTGGATTAATTATTCTTTGAATGTCTGGAAGAATTCATTTGTAAATCTGTCTGGTCCTAGATTATTTTTTCCTTTGGAAGTTCATTTTTGGCTTATTGAATGCAACCCCCCACCCCAACCCTCTGAATTCGGGTTGTTTAGATGCTCTATTTGATTAGCTAATTTGAGTATTTCATATTTTTGTAAATATTTATTTATTTCATTTAAATTGTTGGTTTAATTGGCATATACTTGGGGGAAGAGAAAGACAATGGAACAAGTATGTGCTTATTATGTATTAGAGACTGGGCTAAATGACCTACAAATATCTCATTTGATTCTCAGAACAACCCTGTGAAGCAGATGCTATTATGAGCCCCATTTTACATTTGAAGAAACTGAGGCAGGCAGAGGTTAAGTGGCTTGTCCAGGGTCACACAGCTAGTAAGTGTCTGAGGCTGATTTTAAACTCAGGTCTTGCTGATTCTAGGCCAAGAATTCCATTCACTATGACACACAGTTCTGGGGAAAAGAGTGTCTAATAATATCTTTTATCTTCATTTGTGAATTATTTTTCATTTTGGATACTGACAATTTGTTTTTTTAAAAATCAAGCTAGTAAATGGTTTATTTATTTTGTTCTGTAAAACCAGTTCCTATTTTCATTCATTAATTCATTTTTTCCAGTTCTGTTAGTTTCTTTAATTTTCAGAATGCCTGCTTTGGTTTTCAATTGATCTTGAAAATCCATTGGTTTTTTAATATTTTAATTGCATTTCTAATTCATTTATCTGCTCTTTTTCTTTTTTGATAATAAGCACTGAGAGATACAAATTTTCTCCTGAGGGCTGCACTGGCAACATCTCCAAAACTTTATGTCTCACTGTTGTTATCTTTAAGGAAATTGATTAATAGTTCAATGATTAGTTCTTTTATCTAACAATTCTTTAGGATAAAATTAGTCTCTAGTTGATTTTTAATATTTTTCAGTAACCCTTTATTTAATGTACATTACATTGTCATCAGTAAAGCCTATGAACACCTTTTCTGCATGAGGAAATCAAAGCTATCTATAGTCATATAAAAAGTGCTCTAAATCAGTATTGATAAGAGAAATGCAAATTAAAACAACTCTGAGCTACTACTCCACACCTATCTAATTGGCTGATATGACAGAAAAGGAAAATTACAAATGTTGGAAGGCATGTGGAAAAACTGGGACACTAATACACTGTTGGTGGAATTTTGAACTGGTCCAACCATTCTGGAGAGCAATTTGGAACTATGCTCAGAGGGCTATAAAACTATGCATATACTTTGACCCAGCAATACCAGCACTAGGTCCATATCCCAAAGAGAACAAAAAAGGAAAAGAACCTACATGTATAAAAATATTTATAGCAACTATTTTTGTGGTGGCAAAGAACTGGAAATTGAGAGGGATGCTCATCAATTGGGCAATGGCTGAACAAATCGTGGTGTATGATTACGATGGAATAACTATTGTGCTATAAGAAATGAGCTGGATGCTCAGAAAAACCTGGAAAGATCTGCATGAACTGATACAAAGTGAAATGAGCAGAACCAGAAGAACACTGTAGACAGTAATAGCAATAGTGCATGATAATCAACTATGAATGACTTAGCTATTCTTAACAATACAATGATAAAAGACAATTCTAAAGGACTTATGGTGAAAAATACTATTCATCTCCAGAGAAAGAACTGATGGAGTCTGAATGCAGATTAAAGAATGCTTTCTTAAACTTTATTTTTCTTATCTTTTTTTGGTTTGTGTTTTCTTCCACAATAAGACTAATATGGAAATGTTTTATACTACATACTTATTACCTATATCAAATTGCTTTCCTTCTCAGGAAGAGGGGAGGGAGATGAGGGAGGGAGAGAATTTGGGACTCAAAATTTTAAAAATGAATGTTAAAATTGTTTTTACATGTAATTGGAAAAATAAAAATAATTTTCCTCCATTTATTTGTGAGGTTTTTATGTTCTAAGACATAATCAATTTTTGTAACAGTACAATTTTGAGCTGTGATTTATGTATACTCCTTTTAATTTCCATTAAATAATCACCAAAGTTCTATTAAATCTAATATTTTGAATATTCTATTCAGTTCCTTAATTTCTTTTTTGTTTAATTTTTGGTTACATTTATCTAGGGCTAATAGGAATAAATTGAGATAATCCCTCTCCTACTATTACAGTTGTATTGTCTTTTGCTTGTAATTCATTTAGTTCCTTCAACTATTTAGAATTTATGTAATGGGTACATGTATATTTTACTGAAATCAAAACTGTCTATGTTACCTTTTAGCAAAATGTAGATCCTCTATCTCTTAATAAAATCTATTCTTGCTATTGCCTTGTTTGAAGTAAAATACTATCCTGCTTTTTTATGTTCAATTGAGGTATGACAATTTTGTTCCAAACCCTTATTTTAATTCTGTGTGAGTCTTTATGTTTCAAATGTTTTCTTCTTATAATCAACATTATTTTTGGATTTTGCTTTCTAATCCATTCTGCTAACTTTTTGTTTTAGGGGTGAGTTAATCTCATTCACATTCACAGTTATGATAGCTGTTTATTTCTCTTCAGTCTATTCTCTTAACAGTTTTTCTTCTCTATACTCCTCACTCTCTGTTTATTTCAAGTAATTACCTTTTTTTTTTTTGGTCATAGGTTTCAGGTCATCCTATGATTCTTAATTTATCTCTCTCTCAACTCTTTTCAGACAGTTTTTTTAAATATGCCTTACATTTTTCTATATTTTCTTTATTTTAATTTTAATTATTCTTGTTGTTTCCTGGAGTTATTAATTTTTATTTGGACCATTCTGATTTTCAGAGTGCCTGGTACTAGGGTCAGGTTTTGTACTTCTATTAAACTGATGGTCCTTTTTCCAACTGTCTCCTTCACTGCTCTCATTTCTTTTAAAAAACATATATGTATGTATATATGTACATATGTATATGTGTATGTATATAAAACTCCTACATCATCTCATACCCCTCCTGAATCACTGCCTTGCTATGGTGGAGAGGCTTGCATACCTCAATGAAACCATAAGCTATGACATGCACAGTTACCCAAGATGGACAGGCCATAGTGGAGAGTTCTGACAAAAGGTGATTCACTGGAGTAGGAAATGGTCAACTACTCTAGTATCTTTGCCAAGAACACCCCATGGATAGTATTAGAACGATAAAAGATATGACACTGGAAGATGAGCCCCTCAGGTCAGAAGTTGTCTAACACATTACTGGAGAAGAACAGAGGACAACTACAAGTAGCTCCAGAAAGAATGGAACTGCTGGGACAAAGCTGAAAGGAAGCTCACTTGCAGAAGTGTCTGGTGACAAAAGGAAAGTCAGATGTTCTAAAGATAAATATTGAACAGGAGCCTGTAATAGAAGATCTATAAAACTAAAGAAAGTTGGATGTGGTCAGACAGGAGATGGAAAGATTGGATGTCAGTGAATTTAGATGTACAACAATAGGTGAATTTAATTCAGGTGATCATTACATCTACTACTGTGGGCAAGAATCCCTTAGAAAAAAATGGAGTAGCCCTCATAGTCAATAACAAACTAAGAAAAGCAGTACTGGGGTATAATCTCAAAAATGATAGAATATCTATCGAATCCAAGGCAAACTGTTTAGTACCACAAGTCTATGCTCCAACCACTGATGCCAAAGAGACCAAAGTTGATCAGTTCTAGGAAGATCTACAACATCTTCTAGAAATAACATCAACAAAAGATGTCGCATTCATCACAGGGGATTGGAATGCTAAAGTAGGAAATCAAAAGATAACTGGAATAATAGGCAAATTTGGCCTTGGAATATTAAATGAAGCAGGACAGAGACTAACAGAGTTTTGTCAAGATAACTTGCTGGTCGTAGCAAACACTGTTTTTTAACAACCCAAAATGTGACTCTATACATGAATATCACCAGATGGTCAACACCAAAATCAGACTGATTATATACTTTGTAGACAAAGGTGGAGAAAATCTATGCAGTCAGTTAAAATGAGATCTGGAACTGACTCTGGATGAGATCATAAGCATCTTATTGCAAAATTCAGACTTAAATTTGATGAAAGTAGGGAAAACCACCAGACCATACAGGTATGACCTAAATAACTTTCCTTATAAATATGAAGTGGAAGTGATGAATAGATTTAAGGGATTAGATCTGGTAGACAGAGTGCATGAAGAATCATAGACAGAGATCTGCAATAACAACAAAAAACACCCCTAAGAAGAGAAAGAAGGCAAAATGGTTGTCTGATGAGGATTTCAAAATAGCTGAGGAAAGAAGGAAAGTGAAAGGTAAAGGAGAAAAAGAGAGACATACCCAACTGAATGCAGAATAATAAGAGAATAACAATGAAAGATAAAAAAAGTTTTGTTTTTTTTAAATGAGCAATACAAAGAAATAGAAGAAAACAAAAGGATGGAAAGGACAAGAGATCTCTTCAGGAAAATTAGAGATATCAAGGGAACATATACAAAAATGATCATGATGAAAGATAAAGATGGTAGAGATTTAACAAAAGTAGAGGAGATTAAGAAGAGGTAGCAAGAATACACAGACACTATAAAGAAAGATCTCAATATCACTGATAACCATGATGTTGTAGTTACTGATTTAGAGCCAAACATCCTGGAGAATGAAGTCAAGTGGGCCTTAGGAAGCACTGTTAACAATAAGGCTAGTGGAGGTGATGGAATTCCAGCTGAGCTATTTAAAATCCTAAAAGCACTCATTATGGCAGCAAATTTGGAAAACTCAGCAGTGGCCAATATATCAGAAAAGATTAGTTTAGGTCCCATCCTAAAGAAAGGTAATGCCAAAGAAGGATCAAATTACTAAACAATTGTTCTCATTTTACACACCAACAAGATTATGCTTAAGATTCTGGAAGCTATGCTTCAGCAACATGTGAACCAAGGACTACCAGAAATGCAGACTGGTTTTCAAAGAGGCAGAGGAACTTGAAACCAAATTGCCAACATTTTCTGGATCATGGAGAAAGCAAAGGAGTTCCAGAAAAACATCTACTTCTGCTTCATTGACTGGATCACAACGAAACGTATCAAGTCCTCAAAGAGATGGGAATACTAGATCATCTTACTTGTCTCCTAAGGAACCTATATGCGGGTCAAGAACCAACAGTTAGAATCAAACATGGAACAACTGATTAGTTTAAGACTGGGAAAGGAATATGAAAAGGCCATATACTGTTACCTTATTTATTTAATGCAGAGTATATCATGAGAAGTGGACAATCAAAAGCTGGAATTAGGATTTGCTGGGAAAATATACCAACAATCTCAAATATGCAAATGATACCACTCTGATGGCAGAAAGTGAAGAATTAAGCAGCCTCTTGATAAGGATGAAAGAGGAGAGTGGAAAAGCTGGCTTGAGGCTTAACATTAAAAAAAACTAAGATCATGGCACCTCGGTCCCATTATTTCCTGGCAAACAGAGGGAGAAGAAATGGAAACAGTGTCAGATTTTGGGCTCAAAGATAACTACAGAAGAGGATTACAGCTATGAAATTAAAAGACGCTTGCTGCTTGGAAGGAAAGCTACAGAAAATCTAGACAGCATACTAAAAAGCAGAGGCATCATGTTGCTGACAAAGGTCTGTATAGTCACAGCTGTGGTTTTTCCAGTAGTAACGTATGGCTGTGAGAGTTGGACTATAAGGCAAGCTGAGTGCCACAGAATTGAAGCATTTGAACTGCAGTTCTGGAGAAGAATTCTCAGAGTCCCTTGGACAGCAAGGAGATCAAATCAGTCAATACTTAAAGAGACTGATTCAGACTACTCACTGGACAGATGAATACTGCAGCTGAAGCTTAAATACTTTGGCCACATAATAAGAAGACAGGACTCATTAGAAAAGACACCGGCGCTGGGCAAGACTGAAGTCAAAAAGAGGAGGGAATGGGAAAGGATGAGACGGACAGCATCACGGAAGCAAAGAACATAAGCTCGGACAGACTTTGGGAGACAGTGGAGGACAGAAGGGTGTGGAGTACTATGGTCCGTGTTGTCATGAAGAGTTGGACACGACTGAATGAATAAAGAACAACATCACTTCTTTAAAGAATTGTAATTGTTCTTGTGGGAAAGCAATTTTTTTTTCTTTGAGGTTGTGATTACAGGTGTTTTGAGTTGTTTCCTCTTCTGTGTTGTGTCTTGGTCATCCCTGGCATCATAAAAGTCCTTTAAAAACAAAATGAAACAAAACCCCAAACATTTAACTTTTGTTGCTGAGGTCTCAGGAGTTGAGTTTAAGTTCTCCCTTACTTTGGGTATCAAATTAAATTGAAGAATGTTCCTTTGCTGTGGTGGTCTTTATGCTTTTTCCTTCACCATGGACAATACAGTTTTCCTCTACCGTGATCAGTTTTAGCTGAAGCCCTTTCCTCTGGATCATGAAAAAAAAAAGGAAGAAGAGGCCTTTTCTTTAATCCTTGGTCAAATGCAAGAATGTCTTGCCTTGGCTGGAGAGGCCTAGTTGAGACTTTTTTTTTAAGAGGAAGGCTTTTTAATTTATTTTACTATGGCAAAAGTACTTTTCTTCCACAATCTTTTTTCCCTCCCTAAAATCAACCATCAGCCTGGGTAGAGGAATGTTTTTTTCTTCAGGCTAAGGCTTATTTTTTTTAACTCTTGGTGAGGTCTGTCAGTTTCACTTTAGTCTCTCAGGGGATTTCTTAAGGCTGAGTTCTGAAGCCTTTCACTTTCATTTCTAATGGATTATATTTACCACTTGTTTAAAAGTTGAATTGTTTAGTAATCTGGTTGTTTAATGGTGGGATAGAGCTAAATTATACTAATTCCTCCTATTCTGCCATCATCTGCCATTTTCTTCCAGAAACCATAATCTAAGTTCTCTTGGAGCATGTATTTGGAAATAAAAATATTTAATGCATGCCTCTGCAGTTATTCTGATTTTTTTTTTAAAAAGAGGTATCATTTCATTTATTCAACAAATATATACTGAATGCCCATTATATGGTAAGAGCTGTGGAGTTATGAAACAATAGAGAGACAGGTTCCTTGGCCTAAAGTAGTTTAGAATCAAATTTACAGAATTTGAAAACTAAAAGGGATCACAGGATCAGAGATATACAAGAACTCTGAGGGACTTCAGAGGCCATCTAGACAAGTCTCTCATGTTACAGTTAGTAACCATCATTATGTGAACCCATGTCTCCTCCCTGTTGGACCCCTTGACTCATCGTGATATGCAATGGATTGTTGAGAAAAGCTGTTTCTGTGGTTGTATTTGCCATAGAATCTTGTATAATTTTAACATTTGCATTGCATTTAACATAACATGTTGTTTAAGGAAAACCTGTAAAGCTATACTTTATTCTAACAAGTCAACTGCTTTTAAAAAAAATAGACAACAATAATTATTGGATTTTAAAGCACTCAGAGATTGATTTTTAAGACAAAAGAATGAGAATAAAATTTCAAAAGAATGGAAAACAATAAGGAAGGCACTTTCATTTAAAGACAAGTGATCAAAAAGACACAAGCGATTCCTAAAATGTCTCTTTTCTTATTGCTACAAAATGTTTATCAGATGGTCTATGTGATTCATTACGAATAAATACTTTTGATGAGACGATGGCCCAAATCTTCCCAGTTATGTGAAGCAAGATGTGGAAAACTTAATATCCTACTGTCTAATATTTGTTGATTACAAAAAACAAACAAACAAATGAACAAACAAAAAAAAACCCAAAATTTTCCCAAATCACTTTTCTTCGGCCTAAGGAAAATCACGTGAAAACATTCATTCATTTACTTAAATCTTTTAAATATTTAACTGAAATGAGAAATTTAATTAACAAAGTGAAAAAGTCAGGAAAGTATATACAGAGTATGGTTATTATATTTACTAAAGGCTTATATATTAAAGTAAAATGACATGAATATTTCTACCAATTTTTCCACTAATAATCATCCAGATGTACTTGCCTTGGCTGGAGAGGCCTAGTTGAGACTTTTTTCACTTCTACTTTAGTTTTTCCCTACAAATATTTTAAATAAAAAATCAAACCAAACAAAACACAACACCAATGTCAAAGTACTAAATCAGAAATATGTTCTGAGATCCTTCGAGGCAATGAACCAAACTGTTTTGGGATAACAGAATAGTCTAAATGTGAAAAAAGTCATCTGTGATTGTTTTAATAAATTGTTTGCTACATCATGATTAATACTGTCATAACAGGCTATTGGAGGATAGTTTGGGTAAGTTATCCTGAAGCCATTTTGAGAATATTCAGAAAGCGCTTAGTATTTTAGAAATTTTTTTTGTGCGGTATAGGAAAAATGAGACAGATCTATATTAGTTAGCTTTTCTTAAAAAAATGACAAAACAACTTAAAGTTCTCTTCTAATAAAGACAACAACACAACTCTAATAACTTGGCAAAGCACATCAAGATTTAAAAATTTATCATAAGAATTTAGAAGTAATAAAGAATGCATGAAACTTGGCAACTCAAATCCAGAAACTCTCAAGTATCAAGATTTCATTTACTCCATTTTTATTTAGCCTCATTCTCAGAATGACTACAGGGAGATGTTAGATGAAATCTAACAGTTTCTGGAACTCTGAATTATCAATGTTCCACTGTACTACATATATGCAGAAGAAAGAAAAACCATTTCCAAATTAATTTCCATCATATACCATCATGAGTCTGCTTTTTTGCAACTTTTAAAATAAGGGTGAAATACATCTAAAGAATAATTAGCCCCAGAAGTATCAGGATCCATCAAATTTTAATCTTTCAAATAAATTTGGGGCCTGGAGGAAATTTTATCCTCTCCTAAAGAATAATTGCTGCCAATTTTGTTAACTTTGTAGTAGTACGAATCCACTAATTCTGAGTAAAATGACCCAGAGTGAACCACAAAAAAACTGTGAATTGTAGTGTTAGAATTTAATATTGGGGCTCTATGTGATGTCACAAATCACATAAGCTATGATTGTGTGCTTTGTGCAGTAATAAGATGAGAGAAAAAAATTACATTGTTATATCTGAAAATGTTTCTCAAGATAAATATTCATATTTGTTTAGGTTTTTAGCAGTTTTTTCTCCTTATGTTCTTATGTCTCTCTCCATGATGAATTTCCCTGACATGTTTCACTTCCTTCTCCCCTACAACTCACTCTCCTTCATCCCTACATTTCCACGTGCAACCTCTCCCACTTACTGAATGTGTTGCTAAGCAGCTCTGAATAGCTGCAATTAATAATGCTTGATCATGGACACTGTGAATCTACTTATGTTTTCCTATTTCAAGGCCCTGACATAGCATCCATTCTAAAAACAAAATCAAGAAAGCAGAGAATGGAATAACACGAATATGGTTGTCAAGAATGGCTAATGGCACTATATATTTTAAAATGGCATTTGTAGGAGGCTTTCACAGATTTTTAAACATTTTAATTGCTACATATGAAAAATAGGGTATCATGTAATTATACTTACTTTGTGATTATAGGAGTCTGCCACATAAAGTAAGTTTCTTTTCTTATTCCAAGCCACTCCAAGTGGGTGCTGAAGCTTCACATTGATTCCAGCTCCATCAACATCCCCAAAAGCAAATAAATTCTTTTTTAGAAAAAGAAAAGGCATTTGTTATTAAATTACTATATTATTTTGGTTAGATATGTAACACAGATTTAGAAAACAGCTTCATTAATGTAAGTTGAGGCAAAGAAAAGCTTTGGTTTTCGTCTTAATAGGGTTGGATACCTAAATTAGAAGACCAGGAGTGCTGACAAAACTTCTAACCTCTATTACCTCTTAATGCTTTCTAATTTGGTCGTAGGCATATGAATAACACAGTTGTCAGTCTGCTTTGTGCTACATGATAAAATGGCTTCTGTGTAACCTTTTTGGACCTCAGCTTCTTCATTTGTAAAACAAGGAGCTTGGATCGATAGCCTTTAAGGTCCCTTCTCAGAGGGTTGCTCTAAGGATCAAATGAGATCATATGCATCAGAAAAAGAGTAACTAGCATAGAGTAGCTGCTTGATGAATTTTTGTTCTCCTCATTCTCTTCCACCTCTGAATCTATGATCTTATGATTTCTCTCCTGGTCTCTTCATCTTGAGTATTTCATGCAATCAATCTTTTATCTTTCCCTCTTCTTTGAATGCTTAGCACTTATATGTAACTATATATAGCTGTCTACAGTGGTTGGTTGTATTTGATGTGTTTCTGTCATGAATTTGTATCTTTCTGTCCTAACTTCTACATTAAATTGAGGGTAAGAATCATGCTTTCTCTTTCCTAAATACCCATGGCTTGATAACTTGAAAGCTCAATAAATACTGACCTATGCTCACAATGGTTATAATAAAATGATACATGAACAATGTAATTTTCCTTACCATGGGGTCTCTCTCTCCTCCTACAAGATGTTTCACTGCTCCATCTTTCAATGAGACAGTTCTGACAGTACTGCTCTCACTGTCTGCTACAAATAAGCAGTTCCAAGGTTCTTCGGAAGCCACAGAAAGACCCGAAGGCTGGGCAAAACCTGCCTTGTGGGGATATGCATTATTTCGATTCTCTTCATTTCCACTTCCAGCAAACCGAAGGCAAGTTCCTTTTGTCAACTCGCTAAAGAAAAACAAATTCACAGGCTTGGTATCAAGGTTGATATATTTTAAATAATTCGGTTACTAAACAAAATATGTGCAAATAATCGACTTGATGATTATCATTAACTAATGTAATAATAAATTTATACAGTGCCCTGTATTTTGGCATATAAAACAAACACATATGTCATTTTCAATTTTTTTCCCATAACACTTCCTAATTAACCATATTCTCTGAGAAATCCTCTTTTCATAAAAGCAAATCAATACATAAAGAACTGAAGTAATTTCCCAAAGGCCAAGCAAGGTTGTGGTTGTAGACGTAGGATTAGAAGATAAAATGACTATAGCCACTAGTTACAAACAATTGTTTTTTTCAAAAGACCAAGAGTGGTTGGAACTCAATCTCACTTCAACCATTCTGACTGCATCTTAGCATCAATGTACTTTAGAAATTGGAAGGTACCTTAGGGCTGATAAATAAAGTCAGGGAAGCAAGTAATTTAACTAAGGTAAGAGAGGTAGCAAATAGCAAAGGCAAAATTCAAATCCAAGTCTTATGACTCTATACCTACCCTTTCCACTATACCATTGCTTCTGTTTTTCTTGGCAGTTTAAAGACTATGTTTTCATTTTTAATTATGTTTGAATTCTACATATAAGAACAAAAACAGTTAACTTAAGAGTCTGAAGTTTTAAACAGGTTGATGTATCTTTATATATATTAAAGTCTGCTATTAAGTAAAAATAAATAGATAAACTAGCTGTACCATTATTTTCAGAAAAATGGCTACAGGTAAATTTCACTTTAGCACAATCACGTGTAAACCAAATTTTCTTTACAGTGAGTATCTGAAGACAGTGTTTCAATGTTCCACGGAACTCTGGGGTCTGAGAAGGAACCCAAGGGGTCATAAAGAGAAAAGCTGTAATAGTGGACAAGTCCATAAAACAACAAACTTCTCTACTTGGCTTTCTATTGTACAAAACACAAACTTTAAGTTGATGGGAGAAAAGACAAGAAATTTATCAAAACTGGTCATATACCTGAAAAGTTGGCTTGTTACTGCTTCTAGAATGAAATCACTGAATAATACAAGACATGCAATCAATCTCAGCACAGTGCATATAAAATAGGTGAGATAGTAATAATTTTGCTTGTTTTTTAAAAGAGGGGTCGTCAATAACCTCTTATATGTAATTCAGTAAAACAAGGAAATCTGAAGAGATAAGAAAACTCCCAAGGACTTGATAAGCAGGTTATATTTTATAGTTCTTCCTTTCCACTAGATATCTCCCTCCTCTGAACTCATACCACTTATTTAAACTTTTTTTTGTGCATTTGTCACACTTTATTTTTTATTATAATTCATTTATATCTATGTCTTCTGTCTTACTAGACAGTAAGCTCCTTAAGGGCAGAGGTATTTTATAATTGTTATATATCTTCCCAAATGCACAATGTAGTGCTAGGCAAATAATATACAAAGATGACTAATTTGCTGTTGGATTTTTATTTGCTATGCTATATTTGGAAACAAGACAATACAACGAAAAGCATTTTTCAATCCTGGGTCATTTTCTTCCTGGACCCAACAAAATATATGCCTGAGAGGATTCTGGGAAGATGGTGGGGAATAGGTCAGAAAATTCCAAGCTCTCCAGATTTCTTCCAGAAGTAAGATAAAAGAGCACCCCAGGGCTAACATAGAGCGGGTAAAAATAAATAAGAGTTGGGGAGGAACAGTTGTCCTCCTGGGACATTTGAACAAGATCAGAGGTTTGGTCCCTGTGAAGTGAAAACACCTCTAGGCTAGTTCCACTGAAACAACAAGCAGTGAGCTCTGAGGCTAGCTGGACTGGAGGGTAGCCTTAGCCCCAGACACAGGAATTTTTACTTCCTGGACAGTGTGGGGAGAAAGATGTCTGCGCTGAGGAAGATTGAGGGAACCTATGCTGATAAGGGATGCCAGATCAAGCTCTGCTTCAGAGACATGGCCCTGGGCAAGAAGGAACTAGCACATACCTGGTGGGTGTAGAAGCAGTGGTGCAGGATGCTGCTGGCTGTGGGCACTTACAGGACAGCAGAGTTGTTGTTTTAGGTTCCAGGCCAGAGAGGAAAAGTGAAGGAGGACCTGAGGCCAGAGGTAATATGCCCCATGCCCCAGGACTAGAGGTGATTACAATAAATAAACTACTATAAATTTTTTTAAAATGAGCAGGCAAAGGAGAAAGAACCCAACCATAGAAAGTTAGTTACTATGGAAAGAGAAGACCAGGGTTCATCTTCAGAGGAGGAAATTCAAGCAAAAAAAGCCTTCCCTACCCCAAAGCGTAATGTCAAATGGTCACCTGCCCAAAAAGAATTCATAGAAGAACTTAAAAAAGACTTTAAAAATCAGATGAGAGAAACTGAGGAAAAAAATAAAAAAAATAAGAACAATCCAAGAAAAAAGATGATGAAAAGAAAGTCAACCAATGAGAAAGGGAGATTCAGAATTTTAAGGAAGAAAATGATTCCTCAAAAATTAGAATTAGGCAAGGGGAAGCAGTGAGGTTGTAGCAGACCAAGAAAAACAAAACAAAATATAAAGAATGAAAAAATAGAAGAGAAAATGAAACATTTCATAAGAAAAATAAGTGATCTGGAAAACAGATCAAGAAGAGAAAACAAAAGAATAACTGGACTACCTGAAAGCCATAAGCAAAAACAGAATCTTGATACAATAATACAAGAAATAATTAAAGAAAATTGTCCCAAAGTGTTAGAACAGGAGGGGAAATTGGGAATAGGAATCACCTGAAAGAGATCCTATGAAGAATACCTATAGGAATATCGTAACTAAATTCTGAAACCCCCAGATCAAGGAGAAAATATTACAAACTAAGTGAATGATATATGTATGTTTAATTAAAGTGAAACAGTAAACCCTTTAAAGTTGCTGTCCTTAGAAAAGCAGGTCAAAGAACCTGTGCTAGTAGTCCCGCTATGTGCTGGTATTATTGGCCTTACACAGCCACAGTAGCAGCAAGCAGCAACATTGCTGTTACGTATATTCTGCTGTGCACATGGCAATGCTTTTGTTTTTCTCTTCTTATTTTGTATATAAGTTTAAAATAAATTAATAAAAAAAGAAACATAAAAAATATACAACTGAGCACCTCCTGGCCTCAACAACCAAAACGGTTCCTTTCAGGTTTAAAATGGTATGATTCTACTACCTATCTGGCATAAACTAACATTAGTAGTAGCCAGAGTAAAAAAAGATTCTTTGTCTTTTAAAAGAAGTCATTATAAAATTTCTTCAAGTAACAACTTTCTGAGTTATCTAAGATTTTTATTTTAAAGAAATTTGATTTATACATAATGTTACTCAAGTAAGGTCTACTTGTATCCAGTCTTCTTAAAATACAGAAATTCTGATGTCTCTCAAAAGCACAAACATTACCAAACCACACAACAGTCATTATTACATTCCTCTAAGAATTATTTGGCACATAGTATATAAAGACATTTGCTAAACAAACATGAAACAATTACATTACCAGAGAGAAGACAAATATTTAGGGAGCTATTATTACAAGACATTTGACTTTATGATAGGATTGGATTTTAGTAGTAAACTGTCTCAGTATACTTATGTATCATTAGCTAATTCAGTTAATCCATTCATCAACGTCCCTGTCACTCTTCTAGATCCTGACATATGACTGTGCTGCCTTGCCTGGTAAGAGCTCACCAAATATAACTGACTTCAAACACCCAACAGGTTTTAAAGCTTTCTTTTATAATACTCACACACACATATGTGTGTATACATACAAATGATAGATTTAGACAGTTGTTTTTTTTTCACCTCAAATCAATACCACTATTGCTTCTGGAAAGGGTTTGTTAATTATGTGTCTGATGGTTCCATTCACCAGACTTCCCAGCCTGAAACACTCTTCTTCCATTTTAACTTCCATTTAATTTACTTTCATTCATTTATTATCTGCTCTTCCCACACCTCCCAAATAAATGTTAAAAAAAAATTTAAGTCATAACAAATAAGCACAGTCCAACAAAACAAATTCCCACACTGGCCATTTCCAAAAATACGTCTCATTCTTCATTTTCAGTTCTTCACTTAGAAGTGTGCTTCACCAGTCCTCTGCCAAGCTGGTTTATCATTAATTACAGCTCTAAAGACTTTGAAAGTTGTTTTTCTTTATAATGTTGACACATATAGTTTTCACCCAGTTCTACTCACTTCACTCTGCATTAGTTCATAGAAGTCTTCCCAGTTTCCTGTCAAAATGTCCATTTCATTATTTCTTATGGCATTTCGTTGGTATTTTGTTACAAATTCATATACCATAATTTATTTAGCCATTCCTCAATAGGTAGCAATAGGTAGCTATCCCCGTAATTTCCAGAAAAAAGTTGGCATAAGTATTTTTTGTACATATGGATTCTTTTTCTTTGACATTTTTGGGGTAGAGGACTAGTAATGGTATTGCTGGGTGATAGATGAGCAGTTTAATGACTTCATGGGCAAGTGCCAATACTGCTTTCCAGAATGACTGGACCAATTCATAGCTCCACCAAGAGTATATCAATATGCCTATATTCATGCAGTTCCTCCAACATCTGTCATTTTCCTTTTGTCATCTTTAATCTGCATTTCTATAATCATTACTGATTGAAGTGTTTTCTTCATATGGTTGTGGACAGCTGTTATTTCTTCCCTTGAAAACTGCATGTTCGTATCCTTTGATCTTTTATCTATTGGGTTCCTTATATATCGTAGATATAAAAAACTTGCTCCAGAGACTGATCGGTGAAACACTCTTTCCTGGCCACCTACTCCCCTATATGTATAATCTCTTCCCCTTCACCTTAGAATATAAGTTCCTTGAGGGCAGGGGCTATCTCACTTTTGTATTTACATCTTCAGGGTTTAGCATAGTGCTTGGTACATAGTAAGATTTTTAAAACTGCATTTTTAATTCAATAAACATTTATTAAGCTCATATTATGTGCCAGCCACAGTGCTAAGCCTTAAAGACACAAATACAAAAGACAGACAGTACCTGGCTCCAAGCTGCTGACATTGTAATGAGAACTGATAATCTAATAACATTTTTAAAGACAAGAAAATACAACATGTTAAAAAATAAACACAAAGTGACTGGGAAAAACCTGGGGCAGAGAGGTTGGGGTATGGAAAAATAGAGAGTGTTAAGAGCTATTTTAAATTGAAGACATTTCTTTAAAGTGTACTAATTAAAAGATAATTTGTAACCAAAACTATAATGATTCAATGTATTAAAAATTGCTCTATACACAATTTTTTCCAGGAATACATCAACATTTTCACTTCAGAAAAAGGATAATTATACTATAT
This sequence comes from Trichosurus vulpecula, assembly GCF_011100635.1. Classification (NCBI taxonomy): domain Eukaryota; kingdom Metazoa; phylum Chordata; class Mammalia; order Diprotodontia; family Phalangeridae; genus Trichosurus; species Trichosurus vulpecula. The sequence goes on from NC_050580.1 coordinate 100,564,732, forward strand.
TAGAAAGTAATGTGATGCAATCATCTCTGTAGATCGCAACAATTTTTTTTTTCCACCCTCGGCTGTCTTCTTACCAATGCTCAGGAAGGTACACTTACACTACTGTGCACACACAACTCACTCTTTCTTCCCATCACCTCAAGCTATCAGCTTATATCTCTCAATCGTTTCCCAGAAAAAAATTCCTGGAAAAAGCTATCTGTATGTGTTGCCTCCACATCTTCTCTCCCTCCCTCTTCAAACCTTTCCAATATGGCTCTTGACCTCATCACTCTTCACCACAAGTAAAACTATTATTATCTATAAAGTTGTCAAAGATGCATTAATTGCCAAATCTGATGGTGTTTTCTTAGTCCTCTTCTTTCTTGATCTGTTTATTCCATCTGTAGCTCCTGACTATCCTTAATTCCTAAATATTTTTTCCTCTCTAGGTTTTTGTGACCTCTTCTGGTTCTCATCTATTCTTCTCCATCTTCTTTGCTGGATAATCATCCCTGCCATATACTTTAATTGTCAATGCTCCCCTTCTATTCCCACCCCACCTCCCCAGGGCTTGGTCCTAGGTCCTCTTTTTTCTTAATACTTTCTATAACCTCATCACTCCTCATAGATTTCTTTATTACGACTTTGCAGAACACTCCCAGATATATGTATCCAGCCTCAGTCTCTCCCTTGAACTTCAGTCCCATATCACCAACTTGTCTATTATATATTCCAAACTGGATGTCCCAGAGACATTTTAAACTAAATATGTCCAAAATAAAATTTATCATCCTTGCTCCCCCACCTCAAATTTTCCTGTCTTCTAATTTTCTCTAATTCTACTGAAGATGCCACCACCATTCTAAGTCTTCTAGGTTTGAAACAGTAAGTCAGTAAACATTTATTGAGCCCCTCATATGTTAGGCACTGTGCTAAATGCTGGGGATACAAATAGAGGAAAAAGACAGTCCCTGCCCTCAAGGAGCTCACAATTTGATGGGGATAACAACAAGCAAACAAATAAGTGCAAACAAACTAGACACAGGATAAACAGGAAGTAAATAAGAAAGGGAAGGAACTAGAATTGAGGGGTTGGGAAAGATTTCCTGTAATAGATGGGATTTTAGTTGGAACTTAAAGGACACCAGGAAAATGAGGAGGGAGAGCTTTAGAGGTATGGGGGACAGCCAGAGAAAATGGTCAGAGCCAAGAAATGGAGTGTCATTTCCCCCTACTTTTAATTTTAACTCTCTCTCTCTCTCTCTCATCCTGTAGGGTATCTAATTAGTTGCCAAATCTTGCCATTTCTACCTTCACATTTCTTGCATCTGAGCCTATCTCTTTACTCACATAGCTATAATTTTAGTTCAGGCCCTTGTTAACCTCATGCTTAGATTATTACAAAAACCTCTTCAATGGTCTTCCTGACCCAAATCTCTACTCATCTTTCTACCCTGTCACAGTGAATTTGAGCAATGCTACCTACTCAATTAACTCCAATGACTCTTTATTGCTCCTCAATATAGTTTCACTACTAAAGTCCTTCACAATCTGTCCCCAATCTATCCTCCTTCCAGTCTCAATGAACATTAGAACAAATTCCATGCTCTGCGATCCAGCCAAACTGGCCTTTACTCTGTTACTCACACACAACAATCCATCTTTCTTCTTCATGCTTTTGTACTGGCTGCCCCCCATGCCTGGAGTGTACTCCCTCCTCATTTCTACCTCAGAGAATTCCCCTTTCTTCAGGATACACTTAAGCATTACTTTCTACGTGAAGCCTTGATTGATCCTTTCAAATGCTACTGTCTCCTCTACCCCAACTACCTTGTATTTAACTACTTTGTGTATTTATTCTGTCTATAGTTTTATATGGCCTTGTCTCTCACATTAGAATATAAGCTCCTTGCTTATAGCAATTATGTTATTGATTACACTTGAATTCCTATTACTGAGAACAATGCCTGGCAAACAGGATGTGCAGCATAAATGTTTGTTGATAACATAAAACATAACTAGAAAGGCAAACCAGTTGTAAAAACAACATAGAAATATATTCCAAAGCTAAATATACATAATATTTGGCATTATGATCTCTCATTAGTCTGAACTTTTAATTTTATTGTACTTTTATGTTACATCTTAAGTTATTTGTATCTCATCTTCTGTTCTCTAGTCTCCATCACTGCAGTGTTTCTTTGAGCTATGCCTTTGCATTGGCTATCTCCTTTGCCTCTTATTTCCTTGGTTTGGTTCAAGACACAGCTCGAACCTCACCTTCGACAACAGGCCTTCCCTCTGCTGCTTCCCTTTGCAGATCACTCTCATCTACTCTATACATCTCTTCTATGTATCCAGCTATTTACATGTTATGTCTCCCCCCACAACTTCCCATTAGAATGCATGCTCTTTGAGATAAAGGACTGGTTTTTTGCCTTTCTTTGCTCTCTGGCACTTCGCACAGTATTAAGTGCTTGTTGATTAACTGGTTTACTTTTTAATTTTATCAGTGTTCAGCATAAAGGTTGTATTTGTATATAGTAGATGTTGAACTAATAATCTCATACAATTATTTATATTCTTTTTCATTGATAATTAAGTGGACCTTGTATGCAACAAGAGCAATTACCCTATTATTTTACTATGGACTACTTGAATTAAAATGCAATGGAGGCAAAGGCGTACATTAAATAACTTTTTCCCAATGAATACAAATCACTATAGCAGTCTTATGCACTTTCTGGTGATTAAACATCCTGTCATTCATTCATCAAACACTCGATGCCTACTGTGTGTCGGTCATCCTACTTTCATACTGTCATAGGGTTTTACATGAAATTTTAAAACCATCTAATGAGACACTCTGTAGCTTACCTTTTCTTTGGTAGTCTCCCATCATCCAACAGAAGTGCCCAGATCTGATGAGTCCCTGCCATAGCTATCCACAGAATATCATCTCTACAATCCTCTGAAAGTTTAAGAAAATTAATTAATTAAGGGAGTATAGTAACCTGCTTTTCAGGCATCCCAATTTGACTTGGGTAGCGGGAAATAAAAGGTTTGAAAATTTACTTTATAACTTCCATGTGAGACACATTTTTTAAGATGTTTCATTTCATATTACACTGATCTGATACATTTACAGATTATTCTAAGAATCAAAGATTTATTGTGTAGAGGAAACAGGTTGATTTCTGTCAAAAAGATTTGCCAGTGGAATACCACTAGATAAATACCAAAATTTTATGCTTCTACAACGAGAACTTTGAACAATTTCCAAGGACAGACCTTTGTGTTTTAATAGCTCAAGCAATAGGTACTCCCATCAGTTGGATTTTAGGCTTAGAAACTCATTCAAAGAATGTATTTGAAAACAAACTGTTTCTAATAACTAGTTGTATTAAGAAAATCGTAATAAGCCATTTACATTAGAGAACTTAGTAAAAGAGAAGAAAAGATTGTACTAGTTTTTTTTTTCTACTAACGACAAATTCAAGTAGTTAACTTTCTATTATTCTGTTTTCTAATTTTTAATGGTAGTTCCAAATCTATTCTTTAGGATAAAAGCTAAGTCAATTTATTTTTTTAAAAAAGCAAAAGAACATAGCAACCTACTTCTAAGATATACTCTATTTGGGATATATTTAAATATGTAATAGCTGTAAATCCATTCTAAGGCTATTTTCAAAAGTAATTTAAATGAAAAATTTTACACTAAAGTGAATGGGACTCAATTACCAATTTATCACTTTATAAATAAACTCATGAGTAGATCAAGGTTTTGATTCCATAATGAATTTTTAAAATTCTAATTTTGTGGCATTAAATATGCATGTATGTATGTATGTATGTGTATGTATGTAAGTGTATGTGTATGTATGTATATGTATGTGTGTGTGTGTGCGCGTAATTTACATTAAATTCATAACTATCAGTCATCTGGGTAGTATCACAAATACAAAAGATCATCAGAAAAAAATATGGTCAGTTTTGGAATTCCCACCCAGAATCTGTCTAGGTTGGTGAGTATGTCACATGGCCCATGATATTTTTACCTAATGCAGACATGTTTCGCCTTCTACCTAATCCATCTTCTTGCCATCCACCCTGCTTTCTAATGTAACCTTCTGGACCACTGGACTCTGCCATTTGCCCTGCTGCTGAACACTACAGACCATGCCCTACTATGTCCTAGAACTTCTGACCACGGGTCCACATTATTTTGTTTGCTGACTGCATTAAACGGATCAATATATACATCTAGTGTTAGCCATGCTTCATATTTCATTCTGGCTATCTTGCCATCTACTTTACTACTGTGCAAATATACCCCTTTTTCTTAATCCCCTTCTAGCACTGGAACTATAAGCAAATGAACAGTGCCACTGTTAAGGGAAAAGATATGTCAATCACCTCTCCTATGGCTCCCTTCACCCTCCTATGACTTTTCCAAACCAAAACACTTCATCCTTGTCCATTCTTTGCTTCTCTCTGTAAGAATGTAAGCTCCTTGAAGGCAAGGACTATTTCATTTCTCTATTTGTACCCAGTTTTTACACACAGTAAGTGTTCAATAAGTGTTTTTTCATTCATTCATTCAACCAGAGCCAAACGTAGTTAGGAGATCATCATTTTTGGTTAGGCTTGAAAATAACATTTAAAATTAAAGATTAAAGTTAAATCAATTCAAATTTTCATCTAACCATATAGCCTAAAGAAAACTATCTGGTAAAGGAAATGGAGTCACAGAGAATCAGACATGACTAAAAAATGACTGGAGAACAACAAAAGAAGAAAACTAAAGAAATTAAGAAATTATGTAAAAGGAAATTAATATGCAATCCTCTAAAACTTCCTGAAAAAATATAGCTGGAATGAAAAAAAACCTTCTATTTTCAGGTTGAATATAATTAATTACTGTAATCAGCCATTGATTATTGGCAATAAATTTATAGGATCAATATATTAGATGCATGAAATTCTAATTTTTCAGAATATCAAAAAGCTGCATATTTAAAGTTTTTAAGTATTTTAAACTCCTTTCAATTTCTATGAAACAACTACTAGTCTCTAAGCTTATTCCCATGCATTCAACAAGTTTACAGAACACCTGAATAAACATTTTGAGAGAGATGGACGACACGGGATTCTTCCAGTGTTAATATAATAAATAAGCAGATTATATTTGATACCTATGATATATTTTTAAAAGACAGGTTGGAACTTAAAATGTAACCAAAAAAATTAAGTTAAATTTAAAAAAAGAGGACATACTTCTGGACAATGCCTTATATGTTATATAATCACATAGTGATTTTTCTCCTTTACGGTATATTAAAGCCCTTTACAGATGTAGATTCCTCATTTTTCCCATCTTTCCAAAAGGAACTACAGTATTTGCTATGAAAACACAGTTACTTCTAGGTCATAATGTAATGGTTCTTTAGTACAGAGAAGTTAACTACTTCATTTCTGTCTTATTTAGTTCAAATTCAGTGATGGTATAAGGTGCTTCCTTTCCTAAAACTGAAAAACTGTAGGTGGGGCCCAAAGTATCTCACTCAAATTAGAATTTAATACAAAAAGAGAAATCTTTATGGGATACATACAGATATCTTAATTACTTCAAAAATTGACAAAATCACCTGTAAATTTAGAATGATCTTATTTTTTATATATTAGAAAACCATAATTAATTCAACACATATTAACTGTGTACTATTTGCAGAGCATTAGGGATAAACTTACGATGTAACTGCAAGGAGAGAAAATGTGCATATAAATGACTATAATACAAAAAGAAAGTACACAAAGTAATTCAAGGTGAGAGAAAACACTTTTAAGTGCTAAGTGGAAGGGAGTCAAGGAAGCTTTTCTAGAGATGGTGTCACTAGAAGTGGGCCTTACAGAAAGAGAGGAACTTCAACAGGCAGAGATTGGGGAGGGGCAGAGATGCGGGAAACTGTTCACTCCAGTTATGGGAATTGCTGTGAGCAAAGGTGCAGAGATGGAAGAGGTCAGAACAATAAATAGGGAAGGATTATGGGCCAGTTTAGCTTGAGTGAAAAGTATATGAATGGGAATAATGTGAGACAGTGGGTCTTGGATGCCAGGATGTAGGGGTTATATTAGGTAGGTAATAGCAAATGAAATAGAGGTTCCTGAGCACAAGAACAACTTCATCAGAACAGTAACTTAGGAAGATTACTTGGACAGTTATATGACTGATAAAGATGCTTACAGCATAATGTGAAACACTGCACTACTAATACTAGTTTTAAGACAAGGAATAGCTAATCAAATTTCTATGTCCAATGAATTGTCTTATTTTTATTGATCATATTTACATAATACTCATATTTAATATATCCTTCCTCCCACATAAGCCATTTTGTGTTACAAAGATTAAAAAAGAGGAAAAAACAGGCAGTTCAGCAAATTTGATCAATACATCAACTGTGTCTGATAGTGTGTGTAACATTCTATACTTACTGTCCTGTTACCACTGCAAAGAGGAGCAATATGCATTTTCTCAGCACTATTCCACAGTTAAACTTGATCATTATAATTATAATGTTCAATTGCTTCTGTTGTTTTTTTCTTTACGTCAATCACTGTGTACATGGTTTTCAAAGTTATCCTTTCTTCACTCTGAATCAGTCCATGTAGTTTTTCCCATGCTTCTATAAAGGCTTCATAATTGTCATTACTTATGTCACAATAATATTCCATTATGTTATTGTACCACAATTTACTTAACTATTCCACAACTGAAGGACACCTTTGTTTCCAGTTCTCTGCTACCACAAAAGTACTATTCTGAATATTTTGGTGTACTTGGATCTTTCTTTCTAACTGATGCCTTTGGCCTATAGCAGTAGATCGATCAAAGACTGAATTTTTAATGTTGAACCATTTTAAGTGAGACATTTTCATAATATTCTATTCTTTACATTGTTTGAAAATTTTCTGACCTCTGGGCTCCCACCCTTGTAACCCCTGGCTTTGATTTTTCCCCACTATTTTCTAGCAACTCATTGGCTTGTCCTTCATAATTTGTCTTAACTATAGTCCACATGTATGCAAGGTAAGCATAAATCTTAGGTAAAGTTCTTTGCAAAAAGATTTCTGGTTTTGCCTTTGCAAACTTCAGGGTGAAGAAAGACAGTATTTGGACTTTGTCCAAAACATTTCTTACCAGATCACAATTCCTCTATATGTGTTGTGATCCTGTATTAGAATGTAAGCTCCATGAAGGTAGGCACTAGCTTGCTTTCTTGTATTTACATCCTAGGGCTTGGCAGATAGTGAATGTTTAATAAATGCTATTCATTCATTCATTCATTCATTCATTTATTCATTCATGTATTAACCCTATAACCAAACATCGACTTATTAAAAAATCAAGATCTGCTCCAATTATTTAAATTATAGCATTTCCATGTAAATCTGATAAAAAATTGATAAAATGGTTTGATCTTCATGTTTATGAAAATGAACAAGCTAGTAACATGATACTATAGAAAGCTAGATTGCAGAATCAAAATCATAATGTTATATCATTGAGCAAGGGTAATACAAGTTTTGTTCCTTTTAGCAAGAACGTGTCTATCAAAAATATTTCATACATATCAACGGCGTACTAAGTATCAATTAATTTCAATACCTACTGATCAAAAATAGAAAAGAATAATGCAGAAGAGCAAAAAGCATGTAAAGTATTTTTTAAAGATGAAAACCTCTCAATTAAAACACAGATTTTAGAAAGAAGGAATAAAACAAATGAATAAGTTTTGTTAAATGCAACTTGTAACCTTTGCCTCAAAATTCATAACATTCTTTCTCTTACTTTATTGCTTTATTTGAAGCTAACGAAATCCAAATAACCCCTACTATCAGAACTATCATAAATGTTATATGGATTAAGACTGTTTTTGATCAAAAGCAAACTTTTCCAAGTCCTTTAATCTAGTACAACTACATCAGTTTGTATTTAACATACAAACCTAACAGTTATCATTCATAACTTTTCATTTTATTATTGACTAATACTAATAAACTATGAAATAGGACAGCTTATAAAGAAAATATACATCAATGGATTAAAAATACCTAAAAGACAGAAGTTCAATATTTAAAGGAGTTGATACATTTTGGTGTTATAGACTGAATTCTTTTTATTTTACTCTTCCCTGAAATATCAGAAACTGTAGAAAGCAATTTTTTTATTCATTCATGCAGCCTGTTTTCTTCCTGATCTCTCCAAACATAAAAGTTATGTTTTTATACACCATTTTATTATTTTTGCAAACCAAGGATATATAATTTCCTATTCAGCATACAAGAAGCTTTTCAAAATAAGATGGTAGTTAATACAAACTGTGAAATGGCACAAGATATAGTAGATAACAGCAAAATAATGATTTGCTATTTATCACCATTTCTTTTTGGAAGAAAGAATTACCCTACATCATAAAGATGTATAATTGGCACTGGTGAACGACTGACAAGTACAGAGAGTTTCCTGGAATGCATTTTGAAATAGGTAAATATTTCTAGGACAATATAATGTTTCCCTAGCAATGGGAATGCAGACAGTTTCTTGCAATGTACTATCCACCACAGTCAACTTCTGAATGTCTCTATGTTTACAGGAACTGACAGCTACTCCCAACTAATCCTTTACTTTTTCAACTCTTACCTTCATTACTGACAAGTCTGCTAACTTCCAAGGGAAAAAAAAAAAGTAGGATGGCTTAGATCTTGAACAAATATATATATATGTCATGCCTTGATTTTTTTTTCAATTAAAGGGGTTACTTGAAGTGATTTTAACACTTTATGATTCACGAAGCTCTTTTAATTAGCTCCAATAAAAAGGAAGAACATATTAATCTGCAGCAACAACCTGATGCCTCAAACTTTCTATCAATAGAAATTTTTTGCCTAAAAACTGATTGTTACTAGGGATCTCAATCTGTGATGGTGAACTCAAATTCTATTTTATTTTACAAGTGTTCTGTCTTACCTAACTTAAAGGGATAGCTTAGTGACAAGAGCTTTTTCTCAAAGCTTAAGGCATGAAATATGAAATCTTATATAATTTTTACTGAATAAATGATGAAACATATTTACTTCATAGCATTACATTTATTCTCACAGAAAAATCTACATTATCTGGATAACTTTAAAGAATAAGTATACTACACTGGATATTTTATGGTACATTAATAGAAATGATAGAATTGTAACAGCATACTATCTAACTTCATGTACTGTAGATTAACTAAATTGTACACTAAAACAGTTGGATCTCAACCATTAAAGGTCATATAAATTCATTTAACCTTCTCTATAAAAAGAATACTGATTAAGAGGTCAAGAAAGGTTAATGGGATATGGGTACATTATCTTCCATGTAATAGGTTAAAATTCAGGCCATCCAAAGATGGTTGCTGACCTGTAGAATATGAATCCCTCAGGTTAATATCCACTGTACAAGCTGAATTGGTATAGACTAAATACACATTTTAAAAATCTGGCAAAGATGCAATAAGACAGTCAATTTATGCTTAGAAAATACTTTTAGAGTTCAGTAAAATGCTGATCACACTTTTAAAGATAAAGAAAGGATCATGGACCATATCGCCACTACAATAAAAAAAAATCACCATGTGTAAAAAGTCAAATTTCTACTCGAAGTCCAATTATAAATGACATCATACATATTAAATGCCCAGTCACTTTGAAATGGACATCCCTTTAATTTCTTTTAAAATTTTAAACAGTTCAAATATGAGCGATAGTCCATTTTCACATTACTCTGGAGAATTAAAAAAGTACTGGAAAAATATTATTACAACAAAAAATACAATTTCTTTTATGTATTGAAGTAGGCTTTCATACATAATAATATTCAAAATATGAAAAATGTACCTGACGTTCCAAAAACTACATCCCAAGGTGAACTGATGGGCTGTTCCTCTCCTTTTGCTCCACCTTCTTTGTCTGTGCCTTGTATTCCCATGCCAGCCACAGTGCTCACCATTTCAGTTTCTAGATCAATCTTGAAAAAATTAAGTCTGTGATTAATATGATTCACGGTATTTTTCATCTTTCCTCTGGGTATGAGAATCTCAATAGAATACATAGACAGAACAGTACTTTCAGTGTTATATACAGGCATCTAGGTGGTACAGTGGATAGAATATTGGGCATGGAATCAGGAAGATCTGAGTTTAAGTTCACTTAACCTCTGTCTGCCTCAGTTTCCTTAAGTGTAAAATGGGGATCTCAAGGGCACCTATGTCACAGACTTGTGGTGAGGATCAAATGAGATATCTGTAAAGCACTCAGCACAATACTTGAAGGCACATAGCAAATACTTAATAAACGCTTGTTTCCTTCACCTTCCCTCTTTCATATGTGTGTGTGTGTGTTTGTAAGTAAAATTAGCTATGAGGCTCCTACTGCTTGACTAAAATTTATATGCTCTACAAATGCTCTTTATCTCTTCTATTCCCCCTCCCATTTACTCAAATAATGGATCTGGACATCCTCAAAGGCAGATGTTCTTAATCTGGGATCCATGGATTTTTTAAACAAATATTTTGAAAACTGTATTTCAACATAATTGGTTTCCTTTGTAATAATATTGTTTCATCTTATGCTTTAAAAACATTATTCTGAGAAGGGGTCCATAGGCTTCACCGGACTACCAAAGGATTTCATGACACAAAAAAGTTTAAGGATGCTATAAGGCACCAATATTTGAGAAGAAATTAGGATTTAAAAACTTATTTTAAATCAAAACACTTAGTACCTATACAAGATCATTACACATTGAAATATACATAGTTAATTCTATTCAGGATGCATATAACTTTCAATTTCATTTTATTTCTTAAAATAAAAATTCAATTTTCTATGTTATGAAAAATCTCATTTCCTATTTTTTTCTGAGCTTTTTTTAAAAAAGCTTTAAAATTTTCTTCCTGAAAGGTTATGGGGCTAATAACAGGAAACTAAGATGAGACTGGAAATATATCTTGATTTAAGGAATAATAATGCTCTTCCTTTTACTTTTACCTTTCACAGTTTATAAACCAATTCAGAGAATAGGAAAAGCCACCAAAAAACTATAACTTGTTCTTCAACATCATGTGGTATATAGACATATTATGATTAATGCTGTAGCAACTATTATGTTCTAAAGAAGAAATGGTCTATGTAGAAACTTCAAAAAGTTGAGTTCACACTAAATTTCTTAAAAACCAGATATTTAAGACCCTGAAGGTCAGATTCCACACAGTCCTGCTCTTAAGCCCTATCATAGCATGGCAGTGAATCAGTAATTCTAAGTTCTTGAAAACTAAGGTGGCAGAGCACAAAACCTAGTGGATTCTACTGTGCTCTAGAGGCTTAGGGTATAATCCTAGAAACAGACTACGTCTGCTTTCCAAAGACTAAAATAGTTAAATAGGGAGAGGATCATTACCAGTAGGTTGACCATTTGGTGAGTTCTTTGGTTGTGGTGAACTATGAAAAAAAAATACAAAATGGCCCTTAAGCTTCTGTAATCCCTTTCCAGTTCTGCAGTGATGGTGGCAGAGGGAAGAAAAGTGGGCAGAAGATGCTAAATATTTCAAAATTTTTAGCCTCCCTATAAATATAAACTTAGCTATTGATACTCTAACTATGAGATCTTTGTCTAGGGGCACTGAGTGGACATCTTACTATAGTAACTGAATCACATCAGTTTTGCATTTTCACTCTAAATTAATCAAGCAGACTACAAGCATGTACTAAGCACCTACTCTATGCCCTATTGGAATAACCAGGACAGGAGTTCCAGAACCAAGAGAAGCCTGCAATTCTGTTGCTCTAAAACTGTACAGCCTCTCAGTTGGGGGAAGGGGCTGGGTTCAACAGCTGTCACCTGGAACTTTCAAGCAGGAACACCTCACTCGGTTCTTAGGGTCAGAGCCCCATGGCTGCTGTTTATTTCTACACTTGCTCCTCCCTAGGACCTGTGACCACTGGCTGGAATGCAACCCACTATGTGCAGGTCCACTGCTAGGTCTGCCCTGGATCTCTGACGTGGAACTGGGTAGTTGGTAACATGCTGGTATCATAAAAGGGAAATAATCTCAGGTTTTTTTAAAAAATTGGGGAGATTTCTCAAAACTGTTTTAATAATGTACACGAAGTGCAACAAGATAAATTTTTAAGTGGTTTTAATTGTGTGTTGCTCCCTTAAAATCTAATTATCTACTAACTACTTCTTTGTCAGATTATGGTGTGGAGGTGACCTTGAAATCCAAAAGTTTGCACTTGTTCCTACATGAAGTCAAGGTAACCCAGTGTGAGTCTGGGACCTTGTCTAGTCCTGCTGCACAGCCTTGTCCTCTTTCAGTTCCTGAGCACTGGAATGGTTACAGAAAATGATCCTGGATAAATCTCCATTCCTAGTGTCCATAGGCCCTCTTGGTTGCCCTAAGTGAACCTGAGCTTGAAAATGTCTCATTCTAATATTTTCTTGGATTTTTTGATCAGGACTTTTTTTTTTTGACAGTTTTTAATTTTATTTTACCAGAACACAAATACAAAATAGAGAAAAGAAACAAAAACATATCATAAACTTAAATATTGAAACTTACATATAAAGAAAGAAAAAAAAGCATGTCATGTGCACAGCAGAACATAGGAGAGCATTCAAAATACATAACAATAAATTTTCGTTTCAAGAAAGCCTGTATGATAAATAATACACCTTGTATTGAGAATTGTCCAACTTTGCTTCTTTGTGTTTTCTTTTGTTCTCTGCTGTGCATTTTTTAACTTTGTTCTTTTTTTCCCCTCCCCCCAGAAGGCTACAACATAATTTAGATATGTTTCTTGATATATTTATGCACATACAAATATATACATACACTTATACATATATACATGCGTATATAGACATATACTTTCCCAAACATACTCTACTCCTGCTGTTTTTTTTTATATTTGTACATATCTCTTGTTTTCTATCCCTCCTGCCTCCTCTACTTTATTTCTACCCACTACATCACCTTCCTATTACTTGCCTATCCCCCCTCCTCCTCCAAACACCCTGCCCTCCTATTACTTGCCTTCCCCCCTCTAAGGATCCCTCCCCTACCCTCCCATTCCCACCCTCCAACTGCCTTGCCTCCTAATACTTGCCTTCCCCCGCTCCAAGGATCCCTCCCCTATCCTCCCATTCCCATCCTCCACCAACTGCCCTCCCCTCCTAATACTTGCCTTCCTTGCTCCAAGGATCCCTCCCCTATCCTCCCATTCCCATTGATCTGAACTCCCTTTACCTATTCCCTCATTCTCCCCTCTAAAAATCCCTCCCTTGTCCACCCTCCTCACTATACCCCTACCATTTTATTTCTTCTAAATTAAGAAGACTTTTATACTCTTTTACATATATATGTATTATTCCATTTTAAACCCATTCCTGATGAAAGTAGGTTACCAGAACTACCAGCCCTCGTCCCTATCTAAATCCTCCGTATCCTCTCTTCTTCTTGCACCTCTTTTGTATGAAACAGTTACTGTTTTTAGCTGTTTCTAAATGGTTTTACTTTTTAAATTGATATCATAGGTTTATCCCCCTCTTTCTTATGAGCTCAACAATTATTAATAAGAGTGTTAGACATACATTTTACATTTTATGTTATGTAAAATGTAAGCAGCCTGTTCTTATGAATCTCTTATAGTCTGTCTTTGGTATGTACCTTATGTTTCTCTTGGTTCTTGTATGTAGAATCTTCTATTAAGTTGGGGATTCTTTTAACAAAGTCTTGAAAGTCTGAGGGTTTGTCAAATGTCCATTTTTTTCATTCAAGATATTATTGAAATTTGAAGGGTATGCTATTTTTGGCCGAAGCCCCAGGTCTTTTGCTCTTCGATATGTTGTGTTCCAAGATCTGTGGTCCTTTAATGTCTCTGCTGCTAGGTCTTGTGTAATTCTAATTGTGGCACCATCATATTTAAATTATTCTAATCTTGATGCTTTTAATATTTTATCCTTGAGCTGGGGGTTCTGGAATTTGACTATGATATTCCTATAAGTTTTCCTCACAGGATCTGTCTTAAGTGCTGTGCAATGGATTTTCTCTATTCCTACTTCCCTGCCTTGTTCTAATGCTTCAGGACAATTTTCTTTAATTATTTCTTGTATTATTGTATCACTTTCGGTTACTCCAATTATTTTTATATTTTCTCTTCTATATTTTCTATTCTCTAAATCTGCTGTTTTTCTTATAAGGTGTTTCACTTTCTCTTCTATTTTTTCATTATTCATGTTTTGTTTAATTATTTCTTGATCTCTTATAACTTCACTGGCTTTACTTTGCCCAATTCTAATTTTCAAGGTGTTGCTTTCCTCGAGATTCTGGATCTCCTTTTCTAATTGGTTGACCTTCCTTTCATAACTTCCTTGTTTTTCTTGGATTAGTTTTAGTTTTTACTCCATCTCTGTCTTTTGATTTTTAAAGTCTTTTTTAAGATCTTCTACAAATTCTTTTTGGGCAAGTGACCATTTGACATTGCTCTTTGGGGTTTCTTTACTTCAATATCCTCCTCTGAAGATGAACCCCAGTCATCTCTATTCCCGTAATAGGTCTCCATGGCTGGATTCTTTCTCCTTTGCCTGTGCATTTTTTTTTTGTGTGTGTGGTAATAACTTGATTTTTGTAATACCTCTAGCCCTGGGGTATGGGAAATGGTGCCTGTTGCCCCAAATCTTCAATTTTCTCCTCTGGCCTGGAACCAAAGCCAAACCTCCAACTTCCTGTAAGTACCCACAGCCAGGGGCTTTCTGCCCCACTGCTTATGCACTCACTGGGCGTGTGCTGGTTCCTTCTCGCCCCACCACTGCTCTTTGGAGCACAGCTAAGTCTGGCGCTCCTCTTCAGCAGAGGTTCCCGAAATCTTCCTGGGCTCAAACAAATCACTTTCCTCACTATCCCAGGGTGAAAAGTTGGGGCTGGCCTCTCAAACTAACTAACCCTGGGGGTTGCCACTAGTTATTTTAGCGGCTTGTCACTTGTTAAAACGGAACCTAGCCTGGAGGTGTTTACTCCTCACAGGGACCAAACCTGGTCCTGGGGTTTTTCTTCAGATCTTCTCAAACTGTGGAGGAAGATCCTGGTTGTGCCCCTATTTTTCTTTGTCTTTACTTACACTTTGTTTGCCCTAAGGCGCTATTTTAACTCTTTTTGTGGGGGAAAATCTTGAGAGCTTGGAATTTTCTGACCTACTCCACCATCTTCCCAGAATCCTCTGTTGGTCAGGACTTCTAATATGTTTTCTAGATCTTGTTGGAGAAGGTATGCTGTAGGAGCTAGGCTATACTTCTTCCTGCTACTCTACCATCCTGGCTCCAACTATCTTCATTAGTCCTAAATTTGGCCTTCTAAAACTATATAACTTAACTAAAACTATATAAAATAATTCTAACCTATTCCCCTTCTTTTTTCCAAGCTAAACATTCCCAAATTCATTCAGTTGTTCCTCATGACATGGCTTGTAGAACTTTGTCAATGTCCCTTTTAAAATGGGAAGCCTTGAAGTGAACATAATCCAGATAAAGCCTGAAGAGGTTACAATACAGTGGAATTATTCTCACACAGGTGGGACTAACATGGACACATTTAAAATTCATAATCATTTCCTCTAATTTCAAATAATAAAGCAGCAAGCAGAAAATAAGGTATGCTTATAATTAAGGATATTTAAACTGGCATGTACGGAAAAATTACCTTTCTTATCAAGTGATTTTCTGTATCTGCTACATATATGATATTATTCTTTATGGCTACACCTTGTGGAGAATTGAAAGTTGACTCTAAAAATGTCCCATCTTTTCTTCCACTGTTGGGACCTAAAATAGAAAATAAGTCAGTTAAAATCTTTCTATTCAAAACATGACCAAGATAAATGGGAAATAATCTCAGGCTTTTTTTAAAAAAAATTGCGAGACTAGAACATATTTGTAACTTATTTCTACATTTCTCAAAATTGTCTCAATAACGATGTACACATAAGTGCAACAAGATAAATTTTTAAGTGGTTTTAATTGTGTGTTGCTCCCTTAAAATCTAATTATCTACTAACTACTGAAAGGTAGTCTCAGTATAGACTCAGAGGCTATTACATTTTGCTACAGTGTTAAAAAAGAATGTAACATATTCTTTTCTATATACACCCCTTTCCCCTTCACAAAAGTTCTTCTTCTTTGTCAGATTATGGTGTGGAGGTGACCTTGAACTCCAAAAGGCCATGCCAACATAGTGCAAGTTTTATAAAACTGTGGAAGCTCTAAAGAACAGCAGAACAACAGTCTTGGGATCCAGTCTTGCTAAGTTTGGAGAGAACCATCACCAGAAAGTTGGGCAGGTGATGAATATCACCAGCCATAGCAACTAAAGAAAACTATATACTAAGGTATGGAAAAATTGTAATTTTCATTGTTGGAAGACCTAAATCAACAAAACTGGCAATCATTTGAGCTATTTAAAGAAGTTATTTATCCAAATGAATAGGAAAAAAAGAAAAAGATAATTTTCTGTTTTATCTATTTTCTCTTCTTTTTAAAATTAAAATTGTAATGCACATTAATAACACAAACTAGCTTTTCATTTTTAATAAGCAACACATATAGTAAATAACAAAAGGAATTTGAGTTCAATGACATTTTCAACCTTCTTTTTGTTCTGCTATAAATCAATGAGATTTTGCTTATGACTTATTATTGCTCATTTTCATAGAAATATGAAGTATACAAGTTATTTGATCTTATTTCTAAATGTCATTTCCTCTTAAATCAAGGTTTTTAAAAAAAATTAGTGAAAGCTATCTTTTTCCTGACTTTAATACAGACACAGTAAGTTTCTCCCCAAGGAACTTTTAAAATGAAATCTTTTGTAAGTATTCCCGAGTTTTCGTCTTACTGTCTTAGATTACAAACACATTTTCAAGGTAACTATCAGTCTTAGTTCTTAGGAAGTAAAAGAATGAGCCCTAAAATGATGACAGCTACTTTTTGCTTTGCTTATGACAAGAAGAGATTTTGTATTTCAGGAAGAAAAAAAAATGAATGAAAGAGAACTGTCTTTTAAGAGCACTGTTCTCTTGGTCCTAATTCTTCTGGGCTTCTGCACTGACTGCTGCATTCTAGGGATGACACTGATACTCCGGAATCATGGAATAAATTATTTCAGGCCTACATGGGATCATTTTCTCTGCTTAACAATAGGTCCCTAATTTTCACATATGTAGATTCTGAGTACTATGTAATACATTATGAAAACTTGCTTTGAAACTTCTGGATTCAAGTTATGGAGCAGATATTAAGTATTTTGAGTATTCAGCAATTCTAAGAAGTTGTTATTCTACATTTTAACTCTTTTGTGGATTTATTATTAAGTAATTATTAATCACTGCCTGTGTATATTATGAATTGAGACTGAAAAAAAATGACCAAAGTAATAGTGATATTATGTTGTTATAACAAAGTTGCCATGGAATGGATAAAATATTTGCTACAAATCTTTAATAGCTTAACTATATTGAAGAGTTGACAAATATATAAAATTAGCAAATGCAAATGTTTTGTTAATTTATTAGTGACGATGGAGAAGTTATTGTTTCCTTTGACTGACAGATTTCAACCGTGTTAAAGGAGCAAACAAAAATAACAACAAGCATTTATTAAGCACCTATTATGTGCAAGATACTGTTAATTATCTAGATTTTCCAAACCTTATAATCTAAATACAAAGTTCTAGATTCCATTATAACTTCCTAACAAGATAAAATAGTATTTTAATAGAGTGCTAGGGATACCAAGAAAAAACATAAAAAGCCTCTGCCCTGACGGTTTACATTTTCTGAATGGAGACAGCATTACTTAAATAAATAGAAAACAGATACAAATAAAGACAAGGTAATGGGGAGAGGGAGGCACTTTTAGCTGGAAAGATGATGAAAGGCCTCTTGTGGACAGTGATGCTTTAGCTGAATTTGGTAAGTAACCCTAACTTTAATATTCTAAAATTTAATTTTCAATGAACAAAAACCTATTTTATCTCCCTTCTACCTTCTGCTGCACCACTGAAAAATCTAGATGGCACAGTAGATACAGCACTGGGCCTGGAGTCATGAAGACCTGAATTCAAATCCAGCCTCAGACACTTACTAGCTGTGTGACTCTGGGCAAATCACTTAATCTTGGTCTACCTCAGTTCCTTCAATTGTAAAATAGAAATAGCCCAATCTCACGGTTGTTGTGAAGATCAAATATTATTTGTAAAGTACTTAGTACAGTGCCTGGTACATAGCAGGTATTTAATAAATGCTTATTCTCTTCCTTCATGCCCCAAAACAAAATCTTTCTAACAAATATGCATAGTAAAGGAAAATAAATTCCCACACTGGCCACATACAAAATATGTCTCAATCTGCACCCTGAATTCATCACTTCTCTGTCAGGAGATGCCAAGGATGTTTCATCATAAATCTTCTGGAATCATGGTGTGCCACTGCAAGTTGCTCAGAATTCTTAAATCTTTCAAAATTCTCTGTCTTTATAATGTCTTAACAGATCTTATTTAAAAAGTAGCCTAAGCAGGTAGTACTTGTTAGTCCAGAAACTACAGAGTTGTTCAAGAAAATGGTTTATGCTATCTTGATGCTTGTTTGTAAAAGTAAAATGAATATTCTTTATTTACATTGTGCTGGAGATCTTAGGATAAAAGCACCAGAAATTTAGAGGTAGAGGGAACTTCAGAGGCCAACTAGTTCAACCTCAATTTCTTTGACACATGAGGAAATTCAGGCCCAGGGAGATTAAGTGATTTTGCTCAAAGTCACAAATGTTCTAAGGGTCAGAAAAGGGATTTGAACTGACATGGTTTTTCCAATGCATCATAGTAGTTTTCTGCTAGAAAATAAGTAAAACTTATATTTCACAAAAATCCTACAAGCTATTAAGCATTCATTCATAAATAATATTAAAAATATATAAACAATATGAAATATAAAAAATTTTATATAATTATATTATATATCATATTATATTAACAATCATATATTGTTACATATTATTAATGTATTATATACCATGTTATATTATAAAAATATTAAATATATAAAATAATATCAAATATAAATAATATAAAATAATAAGCACTGAATATATAAATTAAAACTTGGGTTTTACTTTGTAACAATTCCTTCTTAGGTTTTAAACAAATTAGACTTCCACACCTTATAATCTAAATAAGACATTCCAGATTCTGGCCATGGAGTCAGGAGGACCTAGTTCAGTTCTGGCCTCAGACACTAACTGCGTGAGCCTGAACAAGTCATTTAACCTTGACTGTCTCTCTTCCTCCATTCTGCCAGAAAGAAATATAAACAACATCAATGTAGAGAGTATTTCACTTTTCTATTAAAATAATTTTTATCTTGTTAACAAGATAAAAATTATTTTAATAGAAAAGTGAAATAATTCCATGGCTGGTACTCTATCCACCATGCCACTTAGCTGCCTTTAGAAACCATGTTGTCATTGTATTGTTTAGGGACAAAATTACGAGTGAATTTAAAACATAAATATGTTTTATAGTCACCAACCCTGATTCCACTACACTGATGTTACAGCATGGTATTCACCACCTTCACTTAAGCTCATTATATACACTGGATTAATTTCATGTGAGAGAAGGTAAAATTATTTTATTACAATGCCCAGGAATTATTTTTATTCATAATTCCACTTTCAATCACCCCACTTTCACAATTTTCATCATAAAAATGTATATCATGCATATATTTTACCTCCAATGCTGTGCTGGATTTGTCCATTTTTTCTGACAACCAAAATTCTGTGATGTCCAGTGTCTGCTATCACTAACCTGTCAGCCACTTTGTCTACTGTTACTTTGCCAGGAAAAAGTAAAGGAGAGGGTGGCAAAGAATCTTTATAAAGTTTTATTCCAATTTTATTATCTTTAATTTGTCCTCTG
The DNA here is from genome assembly GCF_011100635.1 of Trichosurus vulpecula. Lineage (NCBI taxonomy): Eukaryota > Metazoa > Chordata > Mammalia > Diprotodontia > Phalangeridae > Trichosurus > Trichosurus vulpecula. The sequence continues at coordinate 100,584,780 of NC_050580.1, forward strand.
TCTTTGTAATATTTTAAAGCCATCGAAGTAAACAAAAACAATTTTTCTCTGTGCCCTTCTCCAACCAAAGAAAAAAGTATGTTTCCACGGGGTCCAAGTATGACCAGGGTTGGCCAACAAGAAACTTCCAGATCTTGCCAAAGGAAAGCATCAGCATCATTAACCACGGGATGGGTGATGTTATAGCGAAGAACAGCACTTTTAATGTTATCCAGAACCTTTTCATTCGGAAATTTAGCTGAATGAACACCAACAACAAGAAGGCCATCTGAAAAGTGTAAAAAGAAGAAGCAAAACATTATACAAGTTATATTGTGTGAACACAACTTCTCACAATTTTAAAAGGACCAATGTTTTACTGAGTGAAAAAAATACTATTAGTCAAAACTAGAAATTACATATCAGTAGAGAGATTTGCTGACACTGTATTAATGTTTTTAACCAAATTAAAATGTATGTACAAATGACCATATTTGTGCATAGAGGTCTTTACATGTGTCTAAGAGTACACATAATAAAAATATTATCCTATAAAAAAGAAATCTAAGCAGATAAAGGACTTACTTCTCTAAGGCCATTAACACTAATTATATGGAAAGGTCATGGTAGCATATGTTATAAGAAAAAGGTAGTCTCAGCTCAATGTTAAAGTCTTACTTGTAATATGCCCTTTGTGTGGCATTGGAAATGGTATGATTCTCTGAAAAGCCAACAATAATTCCGGATTATGTAAATATATCTTGTTCCAAAAATGATTTATATTATGCCTTTGATTTTTCAGAAGGGAATTAAATTTTGAAATTTCCCCTCCATTTAGAAATTCTTTAAGTCCCTTGGAAACACTGAAACTAGTACCAGAACACAATCTTTTATACAATTCAAACTTAGAATGGGTTATTTTGAATTTATTACCATTTTGCTTTCTTTTAAAATTTCAATTCTAAAATCTTTACACACTCCAATCATTATAAACGAGTAAGATCTATTTGAACAAAATGTTTTCTTGACACACAAACCTTTGAATTTGTTTTGACTGTCATAATAATTAAAACATACTTTCCTTTAGATAAGACAGCTGAAAAAAACCTTAGAAATAGAGCTTTCTATTATGTAATCAGTATAGTATGTCAACTAAGCATGGGGAAAAAACTTAAGAGATGTTAAACTGGATTCATTGAGAGAGTATATATACTTTTTCATATACATTTAATACTATCTTTTGAATGAATATTTGCTGGAAAAATTCTGAAGTACATTTTGTTTAAAAGAAAAAAAAAAAGCAATTCCTGGGGCTGAAAATACTTATTTAAGAACCGTTGAAATTTTGAAACAATTATTTCATTTTATAAACTGGTACTTGGAAAACCTAACCATCATTAAAGAATTAGCTCTAAAAGCTCTTTGACATTTTACAGATCAAGAAAGACATTAAAAATATTTTTCATTTAGAGGGCCAAAGCTTTGGCTTTGGTTATAACAGAACTCCATTAAACATCTGCTTTAAAGACATCAAAGTATACATTAGCATCTCAGTTATCTCTCTAGTTTAAAACCAAAATTAAAAGACTTCACTTAAATCTCAAAAACTAATCATATGTATACAGTTTTTTCTTTAAATTTAAGAAATTACTTTTTTGCCATTAGCAAAAGCAAAAAAATCTAAAATCTTAACACTAAAATACAACTTTTAGTCTTGAAAATAATTCAAGCCCTATTTTCTTTATTTTTTCCATGACTTCACAATTTTTCTTTTTTTGGTGAGGACAAAAATCTTAAATGATTCATACATAGCCTGTTCAGAGTGAACTCTACTTTCCATCCTTACTGAGATAAGTACACTAACAAAGATAAGTTCATACGGAAATATCTAGTTACACAGTTCCAGTACATGGCTTTGAATGCAAATCATTTTTATATAAAAATCACTAAAACTTTTCTTTTCACCCCACAAAGGAATAATGTGTTTTTTACTGGCAGTGGACAAGCTTTGCTTCCAAACTAGAAATTTAATTCCACCTAGAGAAATTAAAAAGTATAAAAGTATCAAGCTTTACAACTTTAAAAATATGAGTGAGGGACCCCAAAATTTGTGTCTGAACATTTGAAAGAAAAAAAAAACCCTTTACATTTCATTCATTATAGATGAGAAAGAGATTGAGAGATTCCACAATGAATTCTCATGATGTGAAAATACAGTTCTCAAAATATAGTTCTCATCCACTTAATTTTATCTGACATTCAAACTATGTGTGGCATTTTCATTTTTCATTGTGTATGTTTAAAGCACAAATTAAAGTGTATATATATATATGTGTGTGTGTGTGTATATATATATATATATATATATATATACATATGTATGTATATATATGTATCTACCATTTATAAAACTTTTGAAGTTTATTTTCTTGCTTTAAGCACTTGTTTGCCTAACACTAAAAATCCTCAATGAAGCTGATTTTCTGTACTAAAGTACAAGACTTTACATTTATTCATACTGAATTTCTTAAAAGATTCAGTCCAATGCTCCAGCCTGTCAAGATTTTTTTTGGATCCTTGGGCTTATTTGCAGATTTGATGAGCATATTACCTAAGCCAGTTGACAACAGAATACAAAAATATATGACTATACCAAAATTTCTATTTGCTTAGAGAACATTCCAATAACATTTCTAGTTATTCCATAAGCAACTCATAAGCTTCAAAAGAAATAAAAAGCAAAGTTAGTTTTAAGTATGTGTGTCAACATGTAAATATATATTATAGATATATGAACTAATTAAAGGAATAGAAATAGAATACTTTACAATATTGTTAAAGCAGAATACTATATAAATAAAAATATCAGTAGAAAAATAATACTGTCTCCTCTAAAGTTTTATGCTAGCAATACTTCGGGTATAAAATTTATTAATGTAAAAAAAATAGAATTGCACTGAGATTTTTTTTTTCCTAAAAGAGAGTTTTGACAGTCATTATAATGCTAAACACCTGAGTTTTTTACATTATAGAAAGTGTAGTTTGGTTTGAAAATCTATTTGGCTTTTCAGAATAGAAGCGCTCTTATCTCTAAACTCGAGATTCATAATAAGAATATATACTTTCTGATATGCTTTTTAGAACTAAGGTGTATCTTGAAATTAAGGGGCCAAGTAAATAATAAATAAATAATATATTCTCAGTACAACTCTTATGTGATCATATATACAAGGCACAGTAATAACACTTGCATAACTAAATTATTATAGAGAGGGTCTTTTGTTCCCAAAACTGGCTACACTTTTAATCTAGGAAAATGAGAATATGCAAATACCTAAGAAGTCAACATAGAGTAATTATAATAAATAGCAGAAAAAACAAACAAACCAGGAAAGCCAGTGTTAGGAAGCCAAGGTAGGAAAGCATATATTTAGGGGCACATCATTAATGTTTTGGTATTAATCTCACAGAAGTCATCCAAATTTTTTGGCTTCCATAAATCATGTCTTGGAGTTCCTACAAAAATTATATTTTGATACTTGACTAAATCTGTTAGTTTTCACATCAAGAAACATGGGATCACTGTAAGCAAAATGTAAACTCTTTGGGAGAGACATTCTTTCACTACTGTATTTTTAGATTCAGTTCCTGGAACAATGTTGATGTGTGTGTGTGTGTGTGTGTGTGTGTGTGTGTGTGTGTATGTGCACATGCATGCATGCGGACGCATATGTTCTTAGCAAATATTAGTTGATTGTGCAATTTCCCAAATGCAATCCAGCCCATCCTCTCCCTCTACTTAATGCTGGGTCCATGCATGACAGTAAAGAACATTTTTGCTGTATGTCTCCTTGTCTGATACTCTCACCTGACTTTTGAGAATGAGAAGATGACTGTGTAAAATATGTGGTTATATCTATCAAGTAATCTTGCACAATCTTAAATATGTAGAGATAATTTTCTGGGGAACCTCTAGAGAGGCATTTTGTTATGGGTCAATTTTTTTTTTTTTTGTAATCAACAAATTATAAGCACAGCTGGATTTTCTATTCTCTACACCTTTCAGTCAATTGTGAGAAAATTGAGGTTTGCAAAGTGTTTTATATACATTATCTCATTTGATTCTCATAACAATAGCCCATGAGGTGGCTAGGTAGAGATGGGATTCAAATCAGCTGTCTCTGCTCTCTGAACATATTTTCCACTACTCCATGTTACTTCAGAATATTAGGTTGGATGGAACATTGACCTGATTTAGATATTCTTAGTAGCAGAAGACTCTTGGCTACCGAATATCACTTGAACTGGCCTGGAAACCCTTGTTAGAGTCAGATTAAGGATGCAGATTGAACTGCAAGAGGAAACTGATGGAAGGTACAACAGTAGAACAATCAGAGGGCCTTTTTTTTTTGCCTGCAAATCTTTCTGACTCTGTGAACTTGGGTATAGCACTGAGCCCATTCACCTTCAAAAAGAAAATATTCACTCCCTACTTCACAGGATAAAGTGATTATAAAACTTAAAGTACTATATAAATCCAAGTTACTGAATAGAAAAAGCAATGATGCAACAGTAATCAGAACACTTGGACTCTAGTCCCAGATCTACTTTTCTAGTTATTTGCTTGCTCTGAAATTCACTTTTCTCAGTAAAGCAGGGATATAGTGACCTGCCCTGACCCCCTTACATGGCTATTGTGAAGCTCAAATGAGACAACATATGTAAGAGCTCTCTGAAAACAATCAAGTGTTATACAGATTTAAGGGAGTGTTATTATTACAAGACAGATCTAGATATGACCTGAGAGACCATTTAGTCCAATCCCCTCATTTTACAAATGAGGAAACTAAAGTTGGATGATTTCTCCTTTAGTTGCTGCTGCCCCCCCTCAAAATTACCTTGCACATATTTTGTTTTTATTCTATATATTTGTATATGTACATGTTCTCTCTCGCAATAGAATTTAAACTCCTTGAGGACAGGCACTGTTCTATTTGTCCTTCTATCCTTAGCACCTAGCATAGTGCCTGGCACACAGTAGGTACTTAATAAATGCTTGCTGATTGGCTGCCTAATAATAACAGCTAGTATTTACATAGCACTTACTAAGTGCCAGGCATTGTACTAAGTACCTTACAATTGTTACCTCATTTGACCCTCACAATAATTCTGGGAGGCAGGTGGTATTATTATCTCCATTTTACAGATAAGGAAACTGAGGAGGTGAACAGACTTGCCCAGCTAATAAGTATCTGAGCCACATTTGAACTCAGGTCTTGACTCCAGGCCCAGCACTCTATTTACTGTGCCACTGCTTCAAGATGAGACAGTGGTTCATGGCTTGGGGGTGTGTACTATCAGGATGGCACACACCATCAGGCCACACTGGCCCTAGGTATGCTGCCTCTCCTCACTTATGTGTCTACAATAATTTATATATGCTGTCTCTATTTCTTCAGGAAGCGTTCTCTAACTCTTTGGGGTTCTGCTGAAATTCTGTTCTCTACAGTCTTCCTAAACTCATAGTCTGTCTCATATAGCTCAGATTATGTGGTATGGTGGAAAGAACACTGGATTTTGAGCAAGGAAGACCTCAGTTTGCGTCCTTGTTCTAACATTAACTCTTTGATCTTGGTAAGTTGTTTTTGTTCCTTGTTAATTCATAGAGAAAATAGGCAAACTAGGCCTCAGATTTGTTGTAAGGATCAAATGGGAATGTATTTAAATTACTTCAGCATTTTAAGGGCCAATGTTTCAGTCAGTGAGAAAATTCCCTTCACAAATACCTATTGCAACCTGCCTTTCTACAACTTAACAGATGGTTTTATTAACTGCACTGGCTACAAAACAAACAAAACCCCATCAATTGGTGACCAGTTTTCTGGTTATAAGCATCTTGAATTATGCTAGGTCAGTTCTTGGACAACAGAGAGTCTGACATTGGTACTATACTTAAGGCCGTTTTTGGCTTGGATTTGGCAAACTTGTGCTCCACTGGCAATGGGAGGGAGGAAAGAAAGTTTAATCTACTCTAAAAAGAGGCACTTGGGTATGTGTAATAAAACACATTATATGTAATACAGTCGCATTACAGGTAGAGAGGTGGGTTTAGAGATCAAAGTTTGGAAGTCCTTGAGTAAGAGGTGATGGATGAAGTCCTGGAAAGAGGCAAGTTACTTATTTTTAGGCAGACAAAATAAAATTGCATCAATTTTTAAATAGATACAAAGACAAGTGAAAATGTTTGAACAGTAGGCCTAAAAAATACTGTCAAAAACAGAAAATTGATCTTCAAAGTATGGGAGTACAAGGTCCAGAAAATCTGTGAAGTATTGCATCAATATTCCCATGTGAAAAACAATTTTAATTCACTTATCATCATGATCAATTGAGCATTTGATTTTAGTATTATTCAACTTGTCAGAACCTTAAAGGGAAAATAACATGAGTAATACTTGGCTTGTTTTTTAAATATGTAGTTATGGTACAGCAGCACTATAAATAAAGCCTCAGAGAAACTAATGACTAAACCCAAGAGTTCAACCCTAGAGTTCTTAAAAGTTAAACTTTACTAAGAATAAAAGCTGGCTGTCAGGTTTGGTTATTTTCTTCCTAAATAAATCTTTTTTAGAAGGTATCTTAATAATCTTCATGTAAATGAATCATGGCTTTGATAGTATATTAACAATTAAAAATGGAATTTTCAAAGGGGGGCATACAATGAGCATACAAATCAAACTGATCTATTCAATCTCTGAACATATCACAAACATTCATGCCTCTGCATCTTTGGTCATGCAGTCAATTCTTTTTTCCTGGAATACCTTTCCTCATATCTAAATTTTATTTTTCCTTCAAAGTTCAGCTTAAATTCTACTTCTATTAAACCTACCTTGACCATAGTGATTTTTTTTTACATATTCAACTTTTTTTTCACTTTCAATTATTTTATTATTTATTTAATATTTTAGTTTTTGACATTGATTTCCACAAGATTTTGAGTTAAAGATTTTCTCCCCATTCCTACCCTCCCCCCCCGACTACAAGATTGCCCTGTTCTCCAGTCAGTCCTCCCTTCTGTCATCCCCACCCCCCATTCCCTTTCCCCTTACTTTCTTGTAGGTCAGGATAGATTTCTATGCCCCATTCCCGATATATCTTATTTCTCAGTTGCATGCAAAAACAACTTTTTCTTTTGAGCATCTGATTTTAAAACTTTGGGTTCCAAATACTCTCCCCTCTTCCCTTCCCACCCCAAGAAGGCAAGCAATTCAACATAGGCCACACATGTATCATTATGTAAAACACTTCCATAATAGTAATGTTGTGAAAGACTAACTATATTTCCCTCCATCCTATACTGTCCCTCTTTATTCAATTTTCTCCCTTGACCCTGTCCCTTTACAAAAGAGTTTGCTTTTGATTACCTCCTCCCCCATCTGCCCTCCCTTCTATCATCCCCCCATCTTCCTACCCAATTGAGTGTATATGTTATTCCCTCCTCAAGTCAAATCCGATGAAAGCAAGATTTACTCACTCCCCCTCACCTGCCCCCTCTTCCCTTCCAACAGAGCTGCTTTTCCTTGCCACTTTTATGTGAGATAATTTACCCCATTCTATCTCTCTCTCTCTCTCTCTCAATATATATCTGTCTCATCCCTTAATTTGATTTTATTTTTTTTAGATATCATCCCTTTATATTCCACTCACCCTGTGCCCTCTGTCTATATATATGTATATTCCCTTCAACTACCCTAATACTGAGAAAGGTCTCATGAATTACACACATCATCTTTCCATGTAGTGATGTAAACAAAACAGTTCAACTTTAGTAAGTCCCTTATGATGTCTTTCTCCTGTTTACCTTTTTATGCTTCTCTTGATTCTTGTGTTTGAAAATCATATTTTCTATTCAGCTCTGGTCTTTTCACTGAGAAAGCTTGAAAGTCCTCTATTTTATTGAAAATCCATATTTTGCCTTGGAGCATGATACTCAGTTTTGCTGGGTAGGTGATTCTTGGTTTTAATCCTAACTCCTTTGACCTCCAGAATATCATATTCCAAGCCCTTTGATCCCTTAATGTGGAAGCTGCTAGATCTTGGGTTATCCTGATTGTGTTTCCACAATACTCAAATTGTTTCTTTCTGGCTGCTTGCAGTATTTTCTCCTTGACCTGGGAACTCTGGAATTGGGCAATAATATTCCTAGGAGTTTTCTGTTGGGGATCTTTTTCAAGAGGCAATCAGTGGATTCTTTCAATTTATATTTTACCCTCTGGTTCTAGAATATCAGGGCAGTTTTCCTTGATAATTTCTTGAAAGATGATGTTTAGGCTCTTTTTTTGATCATGGCTTTCCAGCAGTCCAATAATTTTTAAATTATCTCTCCTGAATCTATTCTCCAGGTCAGTGGTTTTTCCAATGAGATATTTCACATTGTCTTCCACTTTTTCATTCCTTTGGTTCTGTTTTAGAATATCTTGATTTCTCATAAAGTCACTAGCTTCCACTTGCTCCAATCTCATTTTTAATGTGGTATTTTCTTCAGTGGTCTTTTGCACCTCTTTTTCCATTTGGCTAATTCTTCCTTTCAAGGCATTCTTCTACTCATTGGCTTTTTGAAGCTCTTTTGCCATTTGCATTAGTCTATTTTTAAAGGACTTATTTTCTTCAGTATTATTTTTCTGTATTTTTTTGGGTCTCCTTTAGCTAGTCACTGACTTGTTTTTCATGGTTTTCTTGCATCATTCTCATTTCTCTTCCCAATTTTTCCTCCACTTCTCTAACTTGCTTTTCCAAATCCTTTTTGAGATCTTCCATGGACTGAGACCAATTCATATTTTTCTTGGAGGCTTTTGATGTAGGCTCTTTGACTTTGCCGACTTCTTTCTGGCTGTATGTTTTGATCTTCTTTGTCACCAAAAAATGATTCCAGAGTCTGAATCTGTGTCCTTTTTTGCTGCCTAGCTATGTTCCCAGCCAACTACTTGACCTTTGAGCTTTTTGTCAGGGTATGACTTCTTGTAGAGAGTGCTTTGTCCCAAGCTTTAGGGGCTGTGCTGCTGTTTTCGGAGCTACATCTACTCCACTGTCACTGCAAGTTCTGCCACAGCAGTGCTCCTGCTCCCCCAAGAACCGCCAACCAGGATTGTGACCCAGATCCAAGAAGGGCAAAGCAAGCCCTGCACTCCTGCTCTGGTCTGCCCCTTGATTCTTCCTACCTCATGGGCCAGGGACTCCAGAAGCAGCTGATGCTGGAGCTCTGGAAGCAGCCGCAGGAGCAGACCTGTACCACCTCCACCACCCCTAGGGTTGGGGCCAGATCTCTTTCTAACCCGATCTAGCAGTTTTCCCACTAACTTGCTCCATGGTCTTTGGCGTTTGTGGGTTGAGAAGTCTGATAACTGCCACGGCTCAATAATTCATGGCCCTAAGGCCTGCTCCAGGCCGACTCCCAGTGTGGTCTGTCCTGGCACGGCCCACACTGGGCTGCGCTCTGCTCCCAGCACTGTGCAATAGACCCTTCCCAGCAACCATCCAGGCAGTCCTGGGCTGGAGACCTGCTTCCCTCTGCTATTTCATGGGTTCTGCGGCTCTAGAATTTGTTCAGAGCTACTTTTTACAGGTGTTTGGAGGGACCTGGGGGACAGCTTAAGCAAGTTCCTGCTTTCCAGCTGCCATCTTGGCTCCATCCACAGTGATTTTTTTTTTAAGGGATTCATGTCTTCTACCTATAGTGCTCATTTGAAATTTATCATTTAGAATAATAACATATATAGTCTCCAATAAATTGATTGGTATCTAAAGGTCTTTAGAAAATTAATCAACCACACATTGTACTGAAAGTTATGTGTTCATCACTGGGTATGTGGAGGAAGAATAAAAATATCTGACAATGACCTTTCGCTCAAGACAATAACTTAGCTAGGGAAACAAAACTGAACTATCCTTATGATACTTTGATTAACAAATCTTTTGAGAACAAAACTCTCTTTTACAAAATTTCCTCAGTCACAGGTCAACAATGGCTAAAGTTGAAGAGTAATAGTGGACAAGCTAGCCTAAAGACATACTCCTGGTGTCTGAGAGGTCTAATCAGAAACCTATCACCTATTTTTCGCTTCCTCACTAGGCTTTGGTTTAGACTTAATGGTAGGGAACCAGAGCCTACCTCTCCCGTATGGAAAGTATGATCTGTGCCAAAGTACAGTAAAGAGGAAGGCATAGGTGTGTTAAAGGTGTCTGACTGTCATGATGGAGATCTCAAAGAACAATCCCCTCTAAATGGTAAGGTCCTCCAGATTTTCTTTTTTGAAGATACCAATGTGCAGCTTGCATCAAGTCCCCAAATATTGTGGAGCTTCCAAAATTATATCTTTCATTACTCAAAAATTTAACTTACCAACCCCCAGCCAACTGATGAAGAATTCCTGTTTTCCATACTATCATGTAAGACTAGATGGACAATGTAGGAGATTTATTCCGTTAAACACACACACACACACACAAACACACCCAAAAAACAAGCTCCAAAAGGTCCTAAAACTTCTTCCTCATACTTTGAAACTTCTTATGCTCAAGTAAACCTGACTCCCTCCATAAGACATTGTATCCTTGGTTACTTTCTCAAATACTGCAAACTACCTGACCCATGAACCAGAAGATTTAGGCATATTCTTGGCTCCTCAATGCCACTTTTAGCTTGTGCCACCATCACCAAGAAATTCATCCCCTTTAGGGTATACCATCTATACCACTCATTCTAGATCCTTGCTGTTACAATCAACTGGTCACCTGATTCACAGTCTTCTCTTCTCTACCCCAAATTTATTATTCATACTTGGGTACTCCAATATCATACTAATAATCTCTTTAACATGTCAGCCTCCTAGTACTTAAATAAGCTCAACTGTGATGAACCAAATCTGTACCCCACCTCGGGCACTACAGGGATCATACCTTAGATTTCACCATCATTGATAAGCAGGCTACCATTATGGTCTTAAATTGGTATTCCCCTCGCTAATCATAACCTCTTGGTCTTCAATCTTTTGCTTGTCTTCCTAAATCTGTTCTTCACTCCCACTATGATCTTCTATCCTAATAATCCTCCCTACCAGTTCATTAGTCCTTCTTTAGCCTCTTCATATACTTTACCCTGTAGCTGACCAGCTCAATAATACAGTACACCATTCTCTACCCTTGCATCTCTTGCCACCATTCACCCATTGCCAAATCCCAATTCTGAGTTACCTCCACCTTCTATCTTCTCCATTTTTATTCAAGTGCTACCAAATGAGACTGGAGAAAGTCCCATGAAGCTGCCAAGTCAGTAAGTTCACTACAAACTCATGTTTCTGGATCTCGACTAGATTGCTGCTACTACATGGAAATCCTTTTAATTCTTCTGATGCTGGAACTCACCACAGTGGCCATTCCAGATGTTGTTTATCCACAAGCCTCCTAGAGCACTTATTCTCCCTCTACCTCTTAGTAGAGAACTTCGCTCCCTACTTTACTAAAAAAGTTAAGGCCTTTGAGCTCCCTCACCTGCCCTACTTGATACCACAAAACCCTGATCCTTATCCTTTCAGGTGTTTGTGTTCTCTCCATCGCAAACTACCTTTACCTCTGTAAAGAGAGCGTATCATCTAAGAGAATGAAAGCTCCTTGACAGCAAGGATTGTTTTTGTCTTTGTATTTCCAGCACCTAACCTAGTGACTTGCATGGTAGGCACAATAAATCTTATTGAATTAAATCTTGATATATTTTAATTGGTTGTGGTCAAAATGTGCACTATGCAAAATAAGGAACAAGGATACAAAGATTAAGAAGAAGGCTTGACAGAAGGAAAGGATAAAAGGAAGGACAGATTAAAGGAAGGATTGGTCTTAAGCAAAACAAACTAAGTATGCAAGCACAAAAATATTTATAGCAGTTTTTTTTTGTGGTGGCAAAGAAGTGGAAACTGAGGGGGTATCCATCAATTGGGAAATGGCTAAACGAGTTATGGTATATAAAGGAGCTAGAATAATATGCTGTAAGAAATGAAAAAGGGGATGGTTTCAGAGAAATCTGGGAAGATTTCAATGACCAGAATACAGAGTAAAGTGAGCAGAACCAAGATACAGTAACAACAATATTGTAAAGAAAAACAACCTTGAAAGACTTGGGAACTCTGATCAATACAATGACCAATGATGATTCCAGAAGACTCAAGATGAAACATACTACCTACCTACCGGCCAAGAGCTATATACAAATACAATAATTAAGATAGTCATGGATTTTTGATGAAAAAAAAATCATAAAGGTAAATGGGTTTAAATCATGGAAAAGTATGGGTAGTGGAGGTCATACAAGAATATGACAAAGACTACACTGGATTTCTTATTTTAAAATAAGTTTTTATTGATGTCTTTTTTTGTTACTATAAAACATTTTCCCCCTCCCAGAGAACAATCCCATAACAAACAGTATTTTTTTTAACACAAAAAAAAGAAAGAGGAAAAAATCAGCCTAACTCAATGATACATCGAAAAACTCTTAAAATATATGCAATGTACAATTGTGGATATTCCACCTCTGCCAGGGGATGGGATGGGATGTCTTCTCCTATTCTCTTCTTTCAAGCCATGCTTGGTCTTTATAATTTTGCAATATCCACTTTTGATTTTTTTGTGGTTGTTCTGTTTACATTATTGTAGTCACTGTGTATATTGTTTTGTTGGCTTTGCTTATTTCATCCTGCATCATTTCTTGCAAATCTTTCCATGCTTCTCTGTATTCATCAAATTCATCATTTCTTACCCCATAGTAATATTGTTATTTGTGTACCAAAATATGTTTAGTCATTTCCTAATTGATGGGCATCTTTTTTTCTCCAATCCTTTGCTATCACAATATAATGGATTTCAACTGTACTGACAGTTTAAAATTTTCTGTAAGCTGGCTAAATTTTACATATAACATTTCAACTTTTCTGTTTTATGTATCTGTTTCAGAGTTGTAAAAAACTGAAATAGCATGTAATCATTTAAGAAAACAGAGTTACAATAAATATGCTCCTGAGAAATCAACTTTAAAGAATTATTCTATTATTCTACATAATGAATTGACTTTTCATTCATAAATTACACATAAGTTGCTTTTGGAAAAGTGGGGTCTGGGAACTGATGAGTGCATCCCAAAATCAGGAGATTATAGGAGTAGCAAGAGAAAAGAGATATTCCAGTGACAGAGAGGCAGAGAAGTATAGAGGATGTCATCACTGTTGTTATATCTTTCTTCTTTTCTGTAGCTGAAACAACAATTAGAAAAATAATTCTTATTTCCTCCAACTATGAAAAGCAAAAGGGAGAAGAGAGACAGATTGGAGATAGAGAAGAACAGTAAGTCACAGAGGAGAAAGAAATGGCAATGCATCCAATTTTCTGCTTTAGTGGGGCTAATCTACGCCTCCTCTAACCACTCATTAACTCAAAACAGGTCCTAGAAGAGAAGTCACCAGTACCTTGGCATTTTTTCCACACTTAAACCCTAAGGAAAGACTTGCATTGTTAAAATCTTTGCCTCTTCCTCACAAAAACCCTCTATGTTTTAGAAATGTATTATTATACATTCAATTCAATATATCTATACCTTGTTTTGTATATTATTTAACAAAAATATTTGGCATGTTGAGTTATTATATATGGATACCTGTATTTACTCAGAAGTTAGAAAAGAAATTATTCAACATAAGCATTCAACTTTTATTCCATAGAATTTTTTTAACCATTCATTTAGCAATTAATCACTCTTCTCAACCAAAATGCAAGTTATCTTTAGTTATATCTTGTTAAATATAACCAATTTAAATACTCACAGGTATATACACTTAGCAAGTACTTTTTTAAAAGGAGGTTCTTAGCTTATTTTCCAAAAGATTTTTGCTCTTATAAAAACGTGAACAAACCGCATTTAGAAAACTACTTTTTCCTCTAGCATTGGTTGACATGCTAATTTTGGGAATTAGGTAATCCTACAGAATTTTTGTATCCTCATTTTTTTGGTGACTGGATAGCATAAAAATGTAGCTATAGGCCAGTTTGATACAAATATATGTGTTGAATTATCATGAATTAGAGCAATGACACATACAACTTAAAAAATATCTTTCAACGCTAGAACCACTCAATACTATAATCCATCTTTTATTTGGTGACTAGGCCTTTGAATATTTATAATTTTCTTTTATTCTCACTGTAAAGATGATTGTGGTTAATTACTGTAACCGGATGTACACGGCTTTAAGGCTTTATTTTACAGAGAGGGGAGACTAGTTACAAAGTTAATACTTGTTGAGGCTATTTTTGAATTAATAAGTACTTCCTCACACAGCTGACCATTTTTGGCTTACTGATAAACATGAACTGAATATCCACCGGAATTTTAAATAGCCTGGGGAATGCCACTTCAAGAACAGAAATAGTACCACTGCAGATAAGAACAAAGTCATATCAGATAATGATGTGAAAAGACATTTGATCCAAAGAAAGCAAATTTTATTTAGTAAAAACCCACTGCAGTTATATATGGTAAACTCTAGGTGTTTCTGCTTCTGTTAATATAAATTTGTAATTTTCTCATCATTAGAAACATAACTATTACACTTTCCAGCTACAAGCATTTTAGATTCTGTGCCACAGTATCGAAATATTGAGAGGAAGTCAACCTACATATACTGAATGCTCCAAATATTTGGGCAGGTGTTGGGACAAAAAGGAATACTGCGATCTAGGTGCTGAATTCAAAAAAGAGAGAAAAAGCCGAGGGCTGGTAGGACCAGATATGGAGAAGAAGATATAGTTGAAGTGAATGTAAAAAGAAGAGAAGTTGCTATGTGAAAGGGGCAGAAGGATGGTCTAGAAGAAGCAGTGAAGAATAAAAGTTGCTCGTTCCTCTTCCTAGACCCACGTGTCAAGGTGTGTGAGAGAAGGTACAGGTAGAACTATAGAGGGTAGACTAAGATGAATGGTGTTCTTGAGGAAGAGAGATTTCTGCAAGTGCAAGATGGAAAAAGCATGATGTCTGAGATGAAGGAAGGTTTATTAACAATAGAACAGGGTACATGGAAAGATGGTTGGGGAAGGTGAAGGAGACGGGGTGGGACAAACAGCCTAGAAATTTAGGAAGGGTAGGACTGAGATGGATGAAAGTGGAGCAGATAGTGCTAATATAAAAAGGGAATTTTCACTAGGTAGCCATTGACTCGGAATCATAAAGATTAGTAAATAATGAAGGAATCTGCTAGCATTAGGATGAAGTATTCAACTATAATTCCCATCTACTGTGTGTCCTGTAATGAAAGGAGGATAATGCCACTGGATTCTCTCTCAAATGCTGGGGTAGGATGGGCATCAGAGATAGGAAATAACTAGTAATAAGTACCCCAGGATACTGACAAACTCACATTCAGCTCTAGTTTATTTGTCTTCTTCCAAGACAGCACGTGATAATTGCACTGTTAGAAAACACTACATGTAAGGTCATGGTTGGCTCCTGTTTGGAACTGGCGCCTAAGGCCTATTACTTAGCTGATGCTCTGGTGCTGGGCACAGAAGACTGGCTGATAATTCAAACACTGGTCCTGTTTGGCGTCCTAATGGTAATGGAGAACTGAAACAATGTTGATTTTTCTTAACCATGCCTAAAAGGCAATGTTTTATTAGTGCCACACAGAACAAATCTAATCCCAATTCTACATGAAAAGCTTTCAGATACTTAAGAGATAGATACACCCACCCAGCTCCTTCTATCAGTTCTCACATGGTACAAACTTGAGGCCATTTGCAATGCTGATCAATCTTCCTTGGAAGCATTCCAGGTTATGGAATGTTATAATGTGCTATCTGGGCTTGAATGGCTAATTCTATACATTCTTAAAGATGCAGACATGGTACCATGCTCTGCAAAAAGTCTTTCCTGAACTCCCAACTACTAGTGCCCTATCTCCCAAACTACCTCGTAGTTAAGTTCTTCATGCATTTATTAAGTAACTTTATTATATTTGTGCTGTATATATTTTATATGTACTTGTTCTCTCCTCTATTAGAATGTAAACTCAATGCAAGTAGCAATTGTTTTATTCTTGGCATTCCTAACGACGCTGGTTACGTTTTGTTGTTATCGGTCAGTCATTTTTGGTCATGTCCAACTCTTTATGACCCCACTTGGGATTTTCTTGGAATTTTTATTGGAACAGTTTGTCATTTCCTGCTCTAGCTCATTTTACAGATGAGCAAACAGAGGCAAATGGGGTAAAGTGATTTGCCCAGGGCCACTCAACTGGTGTCTGAGGCCAGAATTGAACTCTGGAAGATAAGTCTTCCTGACCCCAAGCCCAGCACTCTATGCACTGCAGCACCTGGCTGCACTTGTTGGTTACGTATTAGATCCTTAATCCTTGAAGACTGACTTTCTCTTTTGTGTGATCGAAATGATCTAGTTTATCCGTTGCTTTTTCCCCTTATTTGGTTAGGAATTTACCTTCTCCCCATCGCTATGAGAGGAATATGATCTTCTTCTCCTCTAATTCTTGATTTTTAATATTCAGGTCACTTACCCACTTTGAATTTGATAAGGAATACGGTGTAATGGGTTGGTTTGAGTTTCATTTCTTCCAGATTGCTTTCTAGTTGTTATCAAGTAGGGAGTTCTTTACTAATTTATGTTTTCAGGTTAATCTAATACTGAATTACCTGAATTCCATTATTTTTGATTCTCCCTTATCTAGGCAGTTCCACTGACACAGACTGAGAAATAAAGCATTTGTAAAACGTCTAGCAAATATCTGCTGAGTTCTCGATAATGACTACTGACTGACAAGTTGGTGTTTCAAGGTATGACACATCAGAGGTAAAAAATTCTGATATTTCTGTTGTGCAAATATATTTGCACAAACATAGTATGAAATGGATTCCTTGGGTGGTCAATTAAAATTATAACTAACAGATGTAGGACTAGGAAGTGGTTTGAATAAGCTTTAATTATCAATCATCCTTTAAGCAAAAACTCACCTCAGATTCCCATCTCTTTTGGCAAAGTTTAGTCACAGCTACACATTCCAAACTGATATGAAATCGATAGATAAGCAGTTTCTAATTGTTTCTGCCTATCCTCTTTTCTCCTCTAAACTTACAAGATGCCTTTCATTTTTATGTAAATTTTATTTTCCATTATGCCCCACAGATAACGCTTTTTTACATCTTACAAACTTCCTTTCTTTCTCCTCTTCAGTTAACTAAGAACTATTTGAAATCAATTAATCAAGAAGCTTTTATTAACAGCCTACTACATACCTGGTGCCAGACCCAAGTAAAATAGTCTTTGCCTTCAAAGAACTCACATTACTTTGGGGAAACATGTACACATGTAAATATAAAATATGTATTAAATAAACAGAAGGAATTTTGAAAGGGAGACACTAGGACCTATTGGGGGAATCAGGAAAGGTGTCATGTATGAAGTGGCATGTGAGCTAAGCCTTGAATAAAATCAAGGACTCTAAGTGGCAGAGGGAAGGAAGGGGTGTATTCTAGGCATAAGAAACAGCCTGGACAATCACAGGAACCAAAAACACCCAGGGTGCAATGTGTACAAAGGCAAAGAGACAGGAGATGGACTGTCAATTGTAAGGAATACCAAGAAGGTCATTTTGGACATCAAGTATACAAAGGGGAACAGTGTGAAAACTATGAAAGGTAGGTTGTGGCCGGGTTGCGAAGGGCTTTAAATGCCAAACAGAGGAGTTTGTTTTTGATCCTGGAGGTAATGGGGAGCCCCATTAAAAATAAATTAGAATTTTTTTCTGAATTATCTTTTTATGAAACAAAAAGCCAATGATGGAAGAGAAATCTAAAAGTAGAGATTTAAAATAAACAACTTGTAGATAATACTCTGCAATCAGCAGCGAGGGGGCATAATTTTTTATATCTTCAATATATATAATACTGCATAATAGGTATTCATAAAGATGATCCTTAAGGAACTATAAAATCACCAAAGAAAGATTAAAATTACATTCCATAAAGAAATACTGATTTTTAGGTCTGGAAGAGCCCTTAGAAATTATCCAATCTAACCCCCATTTTACGGATGACAGAATGATCCCAAAGGCATAAAGTAGAACTCAGCCTTCTAATTGGAGTCCAACATTCTTTCTACTATTGTTAATTACAAAACATAATAAATCACAACTCCCTATTGTCTAAATAATTCAATTAATGAAAGTTTTACTGTACCTGCTACTTTTTCCTTTTGGTACATTCCCTCCAACTTTCCTACTACTCATATTCTCCCTTTACTCCATTCTGTGAGGTTTCCTCAAATATTCTGCATGTTGCTGAACATCTATTCACAAGCCATGGCAGATCACCATACTGGGAAATACTGGGTTACACGAAACAAACTTTATATGTGGCTGTGACCAAAGAAAAGGTAACTGTTATAATATTTTGTAGTATCATACAGTCTGTGTCAGATTATATTTAAATAGGCAACAATAAAACTAAATTCAAAATTGTACCACAAGAACAAAAGTTATAAATGGTTATACATTTTAATTTAAAAAAAATTAAAAATAAGTCTGGGCATATAGTAGAAACACAAAAGCTTGTTGATCGTAGAATCATTTTGCAATTATAAGACAAGATGAGATGATGTTCTAAATGTTGGTCCTCTGATTAGACAGATCACAGTAACTAAATCTAACCCTTTATGAACGTTTTAATGAGTACATGGAGTCCTCTCTTTAGATTAGCAGAGATCAGAAATTACTTTTAGAATCACTGAAGGCTTGCCAAATGTTTAGTCATCCACCAATAAGTGACTCAGCTATACTTCCTTTACGCTTGCCAGGAAATTTTCTTAGTAGCTAATTAAAGTACAATACCTTTATCTGTGTACTTGTGTTCCAATGCATGAAGATCAGGTAACAGGTGGATACAGTTGATGCAGCAGTAAGTGAAGAAATCCAGGACTACTACTTTCCCACAAAGATCCTTGTAGACAGAAATGGAACCCTCTGTATTCAGCCATTCTAGTCCTGAAATTAATATGAAAGAATTTTAGTTATAAGAATGAATAGATAATTCAACTAAAACTGTAAAGAAAAAAATGAAATGGTCTTTAAAAAAATAACTGTAATACAACAGGCCAAGAATTTGAAGAGATGACTAAAATTTCTAACTTAAGGTGTGTGCAATTGGGATATGTCTGTTTATAGCCTCGTATGGGTTTTATGCATACCTACATCAGGTGCAATAAAGTGGACTCTTTGAGGGCAAGGCCTGTTTTACTTCCAACTTTGTATCCTGAGCTCCCAGCACATAGGTGCCGTCCATAATAAATGCTTTTGATTAAAAAGTTTTTGATGCCAAGAAACATATAAAAAAAATTCATGTGTTGTTTCCCACAAGAGAATGTATGCTCCATAAGGGCAGGGATTGTTTCACTTTTGTCCATATCTCACTAGCACTTGGCTAGCACAGTGTCTGGCACACTGATTAATATAACGTTGTTCACTGATTGGCTCTTTCAGCAAAGCAAGAGTCAGGGCTTTCTACAGAGAAAAATTACAAGTGGTATGGTAAGGTCTTGGGAAAAGGAAAAGCTTTAGTCACTTCCAAGAGGAAGATAAGGGTGTGAATCAAGGAAGAATAAAAGTAGTTCAGTAGCACAGTGAGAATCTAGTTGAGATAGATAACATGTAGATCCAGTTAGCATACCTGTGTGATGGGAGGTAGTAGCAGAGAAGGCTGGAGGAAGGGAAACCCACGGTTAAGTAGAGGGACAAGTGTGAATGATGAAAGAGGGACAAAAGATTCAAGAATAGATGAGAGTGTAAAGTTGAGTTGGTTGGTCACAGGGGTAAGACTGTGAAGGAAATATAGTGAGATCACAGCAAGCATGATAAATTGGAGAAACAGTGAGGTGTAGAAGAACTAGAGGTCATATGTAGTGAGGAGGAAGAAATTAGGCTTAGAAGAAGGACAATAATAAAAATAAGAGATTATGATGAAGGAGGGATGTTTCAAAGTTCAAGATAACCAGAGGTAAGAGAGCAAGAATTAGATAATGGCGAGGCCTAAGATACAACTACTGGTGGCTGAGTCAGACTAAGAATCTATGGCAGTGGACAGGATTGACAAATTAGGAGGCCGGAATATTAGACATGACATTCGGGTGTACACTGAGTCCTCAAATTTAAAGGAAATAGGACGAAAAGGAAGACTGTGAGTCACATAACAAACCACTTGGGAAAAAAGAAGTATGTGGAAACCAACGGATAGTATCAAAAGAGATTTGGAACAAGCAATATTAACAGGTGGATTAGACCTCAAAGGGTTGGAAAACATTGAAGTTATAAAAGGCAGAGGCTAGAAGTGTCAAGTAGTATGTCTATTCCCCTTCTTGGTCCAATATATCTATCATTTGAGAGAAGGTTCAATCAGAACTAGAGATAGCAACCAGGAATGCTAAGTCTTCTGGAGAAAACCAGATTTCTTGTATATTCCATCCAGCAAATGCTCATTTCCCTACTCTTCAAAAAATGGCAATGCTTCATTAAACCTGTATTCTACTCGTTTGGATTCCAGATCATTTGATCTAGGCTGAAAAAGCTTAATATGAAAAAAGTTTTGCAACACAGATAAGGAACACAAAGACGACTGCAAAATAACAGAATAAGATTTCTGGTAGTTGCTAAATTGCAAACTCTAAGTCCTCTCTAATGTGTTATTTCAGCCAGGAAGAAGATCTAAAAGATCCTACCACACTGAAAATTTTTAGCATTTGATCCCAAAACAGGCCCCCAAAACAACTGAGCTTAGGGACTTCTTAGATGATCCTAATAACTTAGGGTCACCATGATCATGTTGTTGGCTATAACTCATTAAACTGTCAATTAAGGTATCAAAGAGTTTTGATCTGTACAGTAGTTGGAACACTAGCACCAATGAAATCACCGGTCTTTGAAGTTTATATCAGCAAGTACATGCTAATTGAACAGCAATCTTCCTTTCTAAAACCCTTCACTGAAATGTCCCATTCTGATCCTAGTCTCTTTCCTTCCCTATCCTATCCTCTCTCCCGTTTGAGGTCCTAAACCTCCCTACTCTTTATACTCATCATCTCTCTCTGCCCCTCTCTGTTCACCCAATCCATCATACTTTTGTCTTAACTTTCCTCTCTACAATTTACCACTTCAACCAAATATTATCTTCTACCATTGAATCACTTGCTCCTATGACTTTCCACCATTCACCATGCCTATTCTTAACCCTGGGAATCACATTACTGGTCATACAACCATACACATCAAATTCATGTTATCTAATTTTCAATGGACTGTCTATGCTGCATGGGAATCCTTTTATTCTTCCTTGATTCCACAGGTCTTCAGAAAGTGGCTGTTTCAAATCTATTCCTCTGCAATTTTTCTATTCTTTAAGGGGAATTAATCCTCTACCATCACTAATCCCTCTCAAGATGAACTTGCCTCCCACCCTACTGAAAGAATTAAAGTTAACCAGTGAGCTGCTTCATGTCCCCCATGTGTCCTCTCCTACCTGCTGAATTCTCTGGTAGCCCTTTTGGTCGAGGTCAGCCCTCTAGTTGTGGCCCTGATACTTTGTTCCCCAAGGGCTTGTCTTGGCTCTTGGCATTCTTGATTCCCGTATCTCAATCTCAAAGCTCATACTGCCAACTTCCTACCAGATGTCAAAAAGGCCCTCAAATTCAATACATCTAAAAAGGGAAAGTCTTCATATTCTATCTAAGCCCATCCCTTCTCCAAATTTTTCTATTTCTGGTACCAACCTATCTTTGCCCCCTCACTAGACATTACTTCCCTTTCGGCGCTCTTCAATTCAGCCAAACTGGCGTTCTCTGTATTCTTCACACCCAGAATGTACTCACTCCTTACTTGCCAGAGAATCCTTCCCTTCCCTCAAAGCATAGCTCAAGCACCATGAAGTCTTTCCAAATCTTTCTAGAGGTTAGTGCCCTCCCTCTCAAACTATCATTTAACTACTTCATATTATTATATAACATATAATAATGTATTAAATTGTATATTATACACATATGGATATGCAAATATATATATATGAACACATACATTCTCGGATATACATGCCCTTGTTGTCTGTCTTCCATGTTAGAAATGTCAGCTCCTTAACACCCAAGATTGTTTCCCATTTCTCTGCTTATACATTTGTATCCTTAGCACCTAATGCAGTGCTTGGAAGGCCTTAATAAATGCTTATCGATTAACTGATGGAAAGGATACCATCATCTTTCCAGTAACTTTAGTTCACAATCTGTCAACCTTCATTCCTCTCTGGTCACCGACCCAATCCAATTAGTTACCAAGTGTTCATAGTTCTCAAATCCATCCCCTCCACTCAACTCCCACCACTCCCACCCAAATTCAGGCACTTATAACCTTCGCCCCTGGACTTTTGGCATAGCCTTCTAATTGGTCTCCCTGCTTCTAATCTCCAATAAACTCACCAACCAGCTGCCAAAATTATCATCCTAGAGATAATTTAAAAATTATTGGACTACCTGAAAGCCATAATCAAAAAAAGAGTTGATATCTTTCAAGAAATTATCAAGGAGAACTGCCCTGATATTCTAGAGCCAGAGGGTAAAACAGAAATTGAAAGAATCCACTGATTGCCTCTTGAAAAAGATCCCCAAAAGAAAACTCCTAGGAATATTGTTGCCCAATTCCAGAGTTCCCAGGTCAAGGAGAAAATACTGCAAGCAGCCAGAAAGAAACAATTTGAGTATTGTGGAAACATAATCAGAATAACCTAAGATCTAGCAGCTTCTACATTAAAGGAATGAAGGGCCTGGAATATGATATTCTGGAGGTCAATGGAGCTAGGATTAAAACGAAGAATCACCTACCCAGCAAAACTGAGTATTATGCTCCAAGGCAAAATATGGATTTTCAATAAAATAAAGGACTTTCAAGCTTTCTCAGTGAAAAGACCAGAGCTGAATAGAAAATTTGACTTTCAAACACAAGAATCAAGAGAAGCATGAAAAGGTAAACAGGAAAGAGACATCACAAGGGACTTACTAAAGTTGAACTGTTTTGTTTACATTCCTACATGGAAAGATGATGTGTATAATTCATGAGACCTCAGTATTAGGGTAGCTGAAGGAAATATACATACATACATATATATATACATACATATATGTATGTATGTATATATATATGTATGTATATATGTATACACACACACACACACACACACATATATATAGACAGAGGGCACAGGGTGAATTGAATATGAAGGGATGATATCTAAAAAATAAAATCAAATTAAGGGATGAGAGAGGAACATATTGAGAGAGGGAGAAAGGGAGAGATAGAATGGGGTAAATTATCTTGCATAAAAGTAGCAAGAAATAGCAGTTGTGTTGGGAGGGAAGAGGGGGCAGGTGAGGGGGAATGAATGAATCTTGCTCTCATCAGATTTGACCTGAGGAGGGAATAACATACACACTCAAATGGGTATCTTACCCCACAGGAAAGAAGGAAGAAGGAGATAAAAAAGGGGGGATGATAGAAGGGAGGACAGATAGGGGCAGGAGGTAATCAAAAACAAACTCTTTCGAAAAGGGCCAGGGTCAAGGGAGAAAATTGGATAAAGGGGGATAGGAAGGAGCAAAATATAGTTAGTCTTTCACAACATGAGTATTGTAGAAGGGTTTTGCATAACGATACACACGTGGCCTATGTTGAATTGCTTGCCTTCTTAGGGAGGGTGGGTGGGGTGGGAAAAGCAGAGAGAATTTGGAACTCAAAGTTTTAAAAGAAGATGTTCAAAAAAAAAGTTTTTGCATACAACTAGGATATTAGATATACAAGCAATGGAGCATAAACATCTTTCTTGCCCTACAAGAAAGTAAGGGAAAAGGGGATAAGGGGGAGTGTGGTGACAGAAGGGAGGGCTGACTGGGGAACAGGGCAATTAGAATATATGCCATCTTGGAGTGAGGGGAGGGTAGAAATGGGGAGAAAATGTGTAATTCAAAGTCTTGTGAAAATTAATGCTGAAAACTAAAAATATTAAATAAATAAATGATGTTAAAAAAATTATCATCCTAAGCACAGTTACAATTACATCATTACCCTGCTCAAAAGTGTTCAAAGGTTCTCCACTGCCTATAGGAATACAAACTCTTCAGCCTGGCACTTAAGGCTCTCTCACACTTGGAATGTACTCCCTTCTCATCTTTACATCTCAAAATCCCAACTTCCTCCAGGTTTCAAGCTCTCCCTCCCCTCAAGCCCTTCTTGATTTCCTAGTTGCTAGTGCTTTCTTTCTTCTTATATCACCTTGAATTTACTCATTTGTATAGTCCTTGGGCTTTTCCTTATTTTTTGTTTCTGTCTTTGTATTCTAGATACCTAGTACAGTGCCTATTTATACATGAGGCACTTAAATGTTTTTTGAATACTAATAATTTGTTACTGGATTCCTTTTGTGAAAAGCCATATAATAGCTTGAATTACTATACTTCAATAAAAACTTAAGAAAAATTGAAAAAGAAGTATCACTGATATAACAATACAATCCTTAAAATGTGGATAATCTCTGGAATGTCTACCAAAAAAGGCTGCTGTGAAGATGACAGAATATATATAAAGCAATTTGGAAACCTTAAATCATTACATAAATGTCAATTATTGTACCCTTTTCCCAGATGGGGAAATTGTAATGCAGCTAATTAGGGATCAGAGGCAGAATTTGAACGCTGGTCTCCTGGCTCCAAGTCTAGACTAAGACACCAAGACATAAGGTCTTTGTTATGGCTTATTTGTATAACAGCAGGAGTTAGTTAAGTTCCAACTTTTTCTAAGAAAGGACCA
The DNA here is from genome assembly GCF_011100635.1 of Trichosurus vulpecula. Lineage (NCBI taxonomy): Eukaryota > Metazoa > Chordata > Mammalia > Diprotodontia > Phalangeridae > Trichosurus > Trichosurus vulpecula. Next base: position 100,609,697 of record NC_050580.1, read on the forward strand.
AAGTAATTATACTATTTCGGACATTCACTTAATGTCTATTAGCTTACCACTTTTTCTTACTGGTAAAGCATTTATGTTACAAAATCAACTTAAAAATCAGCAAACCAAGACAGAAAACATTTCAGTATTGTGTTCGTAATGATCAAACCCTCTGAAATCTTGGTTATAATATATCTGTGGCAAACTTGGATACATGGACTGTATGTATCTAATCTGACAGGGCATCTATCTTACTTTAAAGAGCATCCTACTAAAATTTAGTATTGTACAATGTTGAAATGTTTATCTATAGCAAGAAAAGTAATGTGAAGTGGAGAGTAATTTAAACAAAAAAGGACAATTTGTAATAAATCTCAGCTTCCTCTGAGCCTCAGAAGCCAATGCTCCAAACAATGGCCTTTACTGGTATGGTATGTTAGAAGTCAAATATCATTACAACAAAATTAGTCATCATCAAAAAATTCCGAACCCCTGCCAATGGTTCATTTATTTTAAGTAGTACAAGTTACAGTAGAATTTCTATAAAACAAAAGAAACCTCTGTATCCTCTTTAATGTCCATTTTCAATAGAATCTCTAAGAATCAGCATGAAATAACAGGCCATTAGAATTGGAATCTGAAAGACCTGGGTTCAAGTTTTACCTCATGTAGCTGTATAACACTAAGCAAGTCACTTAACTTCTCTATATTTCAGTTTTTTCATCTGTAAAATGACAGAAAGGGCGTGTTGGCCCCATGTGGCTTATAGATAGATTGTAAGCTTGATGGCAGGGTTGTCTCCCCACTTTCCGGCAATACAGTGAGCACTTTATAAATACCTGTTGACTTGACTTCTAGATTTACACCTATGAACTCACTACTGTGGCTTTCTTTGTGAAAACTCAGTAGGGCTTTGTCAAAGAAAAGCTGGCCCTGCTCTTGGTAAGCGCTGGGTCATGAGAAGTGTCCTGTTTCTGCAAGGCAAACAGCAGGGCCCTGTGGTCAGGGAAAAGGCCAGGTCCCGGCCTCCCCGGTGCTGATAATTGAGCCTGGCTACTTTCAGCCCATTAACAATGCATGAGCTCTCAGCTCACCTCCACCTCAGGTAAACAGTGCAAAGGCCTCCCCTTTGCCCATTCTGCCAGGGAAGAGGGGCCAACGAAGGGCTTCGTGGAACAGCATGAGGTGCCTCATCCCCAAGGATGCATCTCCAAGAATGAACCTTTCTGAAGTACAAGGTGCAGAGAGTGTAACCCTGAATGGGGTGCAGAGCAGTGGTTGCACTCAATAGGGTGCAGACCAGTAGGGGCAACACTGAATGGGGTGCAGAGTAGCGGGAGCATCCCTGAGTGGGGTGCAGAGCAGCGGAGGCACCCCTGAGTGGGGTGCAGACCAGTGGGGACACCCCTGAATGCGGTGCAGAGCAGTGGTTGCACTCAATAGGGTGCAGGCCAGTAGGGGCAACACTGAATGGGGTGCAGAGTAGCGGGAGCATCCCTGAGTGGGGTGCAGAGCAGTGGGGGCACCCCTGGGTGGGGTGCAGACCAGGAGGGACACCCCTGAATTGGGTGCAGGGCAGTCCCTGCAGGCACCCCTGAGTGGGGTGCAGACCAGTAGGGACACCCCTAAGTGGGGTGGCGAAATCAGCAATACTAGCTTGTAGACAGATTGTAAGCTCCTCGAGGGCAGGGGCTGCTTCGGGGCTCGGTCTCCCCAGGCTTTTAGCGCAATACCTGGTAATATACCGTCGGGGTAGCCTGGGGGAGGGGGGAGGTGGCCCTAGGGATTCTATAGAAACCTCAGCGAACACAGAAGCCTGGCTGGCTGTGGGGTGGGGGAGGAGCGCTGGTGAGGAGATATCTGACAGTCAATAAGCATTTATTAGGCGCCTACTACATGGCAGGCATCAGGAGGACCCGGCGCAAGGCCACGCACGGCCCCCTCCCCACCGCCTCCGGGCAGGGGCGGGGCTACCCGGGGTCCCCTCACCTTCCGGGAACTCGGGCACGGCCAGGTCCTGCTCCCAGCCGTCCACCTTCTGCAGGTACTGGTAGACCAGGGTGTCTTTCTCCTGCGCGGTGACGGCGTCGAGCAGCGCGTACTCCAGCGAGGTCTGGGCGGGCAGCAAGGCCGACAGGCCCGCGCCCGCGGCTCCAGGGGCCGCCATGTTCCCTGCGTCTCTCGGGCTGCGCGGGCCGGATCCGGGCACCAGGGGCGGGGGAGGGAAGCGGGAGGGAAGGAAGGAAGCCCAGCGGCCCTTCGGTTTCAGTGCGGCACATTCGCCTCCCTCCGCGGCGGAATTTGCCTCTAGCAGATTTTGTTTTAAAGTCTTAAACACCAAAGTCCTGATGCTTTTTAAACACCACTTAACGCGAAATTGCCGCGCCCCTCCCCCCACTGCGCGTTACCTTTTCGAGGTCATTTCCCCACCGCCGGACGTGAACATTCGCAATGGCAGATTCGTAAGCAAAAAGGCCCGAGAAATACGCTCCTGGGAGGACCCTGGGTAAATGGATGCCCCGAGACACATGAGGTTTAAAAGGAAATACGTATTTAAATCAAAGTCCTGGAACTCTGATAACAATTCCCCGCGCTCCCTTTGAAGCCCCTCTCTGCCTCCCCATTTTTGTTCAAGATCAGCCGATTCGACACGGCCCCTGGGGCGGGAAGATGTTCCCGCCTCAAAAGAAGCACAAAGATAAGAAAATCGAGGTCTGAGTAGAATGGAAGAGGCCGCGCGCTGAAATAAGGGTGTGGGGGGGACTCGAAAAAGGAGAAGCAAAGCATTCTGTCAGCTGTTCCCCCCAGGGTGTGGAAAGTGCTGGAGCGGACTGAAGGTTGGTGCCGAGCCCGCGGGAGGATGAGGGGAGCGGAGGGGAGAGAGGGGGGAAAGCAGGCGGGGGAGAGGATGCAGCTGCAGCTCTGTGGGGTGGGGGACGGGCTCTGAGGGCACAGGTGTGGATGGCACCGGGGTCCCTGCCAGGCAGGAGCCCCAGAAGGCTGGGTCCTTAGACTGATCGCTGGCTCCCTACTGGGGGCTTGGCTAGCGCTGCCTCTTCCCTTCCCCCCAAGGATAGAGAGGGCTCCAGGCCCTGAGCCTTGGGCGCACGGTGGGCCCCTTGGTCTCTTTTCCATTCAGAAACCAGGCAACGCAAGAGCAAGGTAGAGGGAGGTATCAGGTGGCTCCCCTTTGGCTGCAGAGCGTAAAGAAGGCCAGCCACCTTGCCATCATAGACTCCTTGGGGAACCCCTGTACCAGCAGTTAATGGCAATCTCTACCCAGGAATTTCACACTAAAGACTTCTGTCTGTTTCCTTGTGCAGTGGAAGATGCTGGATTGTTCCCGGAAGCCAAATCCACTCAGTGCCCACTGCTTTGAATGATAGTAGTGCGATTTCTTGCTGCTACAGGGAATCATCTTGTTCACCCACCTCCAAATAAGAAGATATGGCCATTTCCTTTTTGGAAAAGTTCTTGCACCAGTTAACTAGGAGGAAAAAAAAATAATGATTTTGTTTTGAGAGTAATTTAAACATATATGCATTTGGGACAGAGTTGATATCCCTTTTACAACACTATTTGCATATTAAAATAGTGAATTCCGGAATAATTTAATGCCTAGGAATTCTGAAATTTCCTTAAGTGCTTGAATTTGGAAATAGTTCTGATTTATAGATTTAGGACTATGTCTTTGCTCATTTACAACTCAAGTTAGCTATCAGAATGAACCAGCAACAACAAATAATTAATCATTATATGTGAAACCTTTAAAATTTTATTGTGGTATAAAAACTACTGCAAGTTTTTATTTTTTTGAAGAAGAAAACTACTGTAGGTTTTTCTTTGAAGCAGTTTGTATTTTCCCAAGCTCAGTCAATTTGACACTGTACTAATTTTTAAAGGTTTAGGCTTTTTCAGTGATTTAATTTTTTTGTCTTATTTTTTTAAAAGACATTTGCAATTATAATAATTTTATATTAAAGCTTGAACTCCCAATTCATCTAGGTTTAGTCTTGTTTTGATGATACTGCTGCTTTATCATGTCAGAAGAAAACTTATTGGAAGAAGATATCTGGGAATATAAATCCATAAGAAAAACAAAACTGGGAAAATCAGATGTTTCTAATTCTGTTCAAAAGGCTACAGATGGCAAATGCAAATCAAAAAGATATGAAAGTAAGAACAAAAGGACTGTGGAAGTTAAGGAAGAATCTAAGGACAATGAATTGTATTCAGGTGAAAGTGGTTCTCAGACACTTGCATCTGAACCTAATCTAAATAGTAGCAATAATATTCAGCAGTCCCTGGGTAAGGTACCTACAAAAGCAAAGCTTGGAAAGACAAATAAAAAACTAACCCCAACAAAGCAGCATCCAGTTTACAGTGGATACTGCCCAAGTTGCCAAATGCCTTTTTCCTTATTGCTGGGTCAAACACCTCGGTGGCATGTTTCTGAATGTTTGGAAGCTCCACAGTCCTCAGAAAGAGGTAAGCTTTTATAGTAAAGGAAAATGATCTCTAACAAGTCAAAATGGTCAGATGTGCCAGATTTACATCAATTGAATGACAATTAAATGAGTCAAGCAATGGATGTGAAATATCCCAGGGTGGATATGAAAGCTTCTGTGAGTATAACTGGGTTACAGTGAAGAAGGAAGATAAGAATCAGGAATATTTTTTACTTTGAGCTTATTAAAGATGCAGTTTAAAAGATTTAAGAAGGGTGAAGAAAGTACCAGAGGTCAAAGGTACTCCTGTGAAAAAAAAGTATAAACAGGAATAATTTTGTAAGGAAGCTTTTTAAGAAAGCTTTTAAAAACTTCCCCTCTGCTGTATAATTTCGTGAAAATAATGAATATTTAAATGTTAAAGGAAAGTAAATATTTTGGCTTTGAAACCAATACATGTGCACGATACATTCACCATGATAACATATGTAGAAGGAAGATCCTAGGAAGGTTTCAGGTGCCGAGGCAACAGAACAGTGGCAATATCACTGAACACACAGTCCCAGCTCTGATACCTGTGTGATCTTGGGCAAGTAACTTAATCTGTTTCCTCATCTATAAAATAGAAGGAATGACCTCAGAGGCTTGTATAAATTTACATGAGTTCCTAAACCAGGGTCTATGAACTTTATTTTAATTGATAAGTTTATTTCAGGATCATTGATTTCCTTTGTAATCCTACATATTTTATGCATTTAAAAATATTATTCTGGTCAGTAGATTTTGCCAGTCTACCCAAGGGGTATATAGTCTAAAAAAGTCTGTGAACCTATCTTAACAGCTGATAATAGCTAGTATTTATGCAGCACTAAAAGATTTGCAGTTCTACATAGGTTATTTCACGTGATCTTCATGATAACCTTGTAAAAGTAGATATTGCAAATATTTTCTAAATTTTGTAAAACGAGAAAGCCATAGAGGTTAACTTTTGCCTAAAGGCCATGTGACTTGTAATCAGCAGACCTGCTAATGAATGCAATAAACTATGTACAACATGAAAGTCACACTGAGCAGAATTTAATCATTCTTTGATTCAGAAGACACTTCAGAATCTTACAAGATCTCATTATTACCAACTGTCATTTATCATTGGGCCGTAATCTAGTTTCTTTTAATAAATTCATGAATCAACTATTTACAGGCCATTTTTCTTTCTCAAAGAAGTAGGGTACATTTACAAAAACCTTTCAAACCTTTGTTATTTTAACTTACCAATTGCTTCATCTTAAAGAAGCTTGAATTTACCATGATAAAGAAAAGTCATAATATAAGGAGGCCTTGGGAGTCCAGGTAATAGGATAGCCACTTAGTTGAAATTACCTTCACATCGGACCCTTTGGTACTTCAAAGACTTAATACCATTGAGGACTATTTAAAAACATTCTGTTTAATTCATAATAGTATTAAAATACATGGTTAAAATAGAATTCAAACTCAGAATTTTTATTTATTTTTTATGTATCATGAGTAATGCATTCTGATTGAGAAGTTTTCTATGGTATTCTTGATAAATCTGCACCCTGGTTGTAGTAAGTTTGGGATATGCCAGAATATTTTACAAGTATTTTTGATCATCCTATTTCATGAACCTATTATTACATCTAGAATGTAAAGACCTAATGTTAACACCTAAGTTTTAGTCCAAACTTATTCCTCTTTTTCAATTAAATTCCAATAAATTTCCAATTTATTTAGGCAGAGAGATTTATATAGGGTTTTTGACTATATATCTGACTAATTTCTGACTGTAACTGAGTGTTATGTATTAGAGCAATATCCTATTAAATTTTGTCTTAAACTTTGTTTAAACTAATTACAACAATATGGCTGAATTAGACTGTATTCTAATCAGTAAGTGAATTTTGGTCAGTAAATTGAAAACTGGCAGTTTCTTAAACTGGATTTTACATTCTGCAGTTCTGTAAGACACTTAGACTAGTTCACTTTTCTTTGCTTCCTGTTCAGCATCTCAGTAGTGAAGTTGATGAGAATTTAGCTAGCATCTGTTTGTTGTTCCCCTTGAAGGATTTTTTTTTTTTTGGCCAGAACGTGTGATCACAGCAGTTTGGAGAACTTTCAGGTGTGGAACTTCCTTTCACATATACAAATTGGCAACTCATTGTCATTTACTGTCTTACAGAGTTGCCTGGGACACAGAAGACTAGTGACTTTTTCTGTTATTACTTAACTAGCATTTGTCTGAAGAAGGCCTTGAAACTAGGTTTTACTGACTGCAAGACTGACCCTCTGTTCATTATTCCATGTTGCCTCTCCTTGAAGGAATATAAAGTAAAAGGAACATATATTTTAAAGAGCCTGTATAGTGAGAATTTCTTGAAAAAGAAAACTAGTAAATTTCCCTTGGTGTTTTTTTTTTTTAAACAAGAAAAATAAATTGTTGCTGTATTTTAAAACCAGAAATTGTCAAAATTTGATCTGACTTTTTTTTTGTTTGGGATTCTGGAGTCTTTCATAATTAGAGTTGAATAGCAGAAGTGTAACAATTTCCTGCTGTTTTGACTATGGAAATTTGGACAAAATCAATAAGTATTTTTAAAGGACCTACTATGTGCCAGGGATTGTGGTAGATACCAGACATGCAAGCATCATGCTGGAGCTAGCTCTGGAGAGCTACAGTTAAATTTTCATTGTGAAAAGTCACACCTTGGAAATTAGCAAAGGCTACAGATCAGGGGTTGAGTAATTATTTTGTTGATTGTCTAGACTTAAGAAAGTGATGGAGTAAATGTTAATTCGTACTGCAGATTACACTTGTGTGCCTTTTTTTGGGTGGGGGAGAACTGATTGTTAAACAAGTTCAAAGAATAACAGTTCCTACTCACAAGGAGTATACATTTTAGTGGAGGAGACAGCACTTACACATATAAACATATATAGCATAATAGTAAAATGAATAAGTACAAATATGCACAAAGTTTTTCATATATACATATATGGAGTAGTTTGAGAGAGAGGGCACTGATATCACTATTTGGGGAGGAACCAAGAAAGGTTTCAAGCAGAAGATGTTGCAAAAGCTTCATCTTAAAGGAAGAGCAATTGAAAATCCATTCAGGACCTCATCCCCTGTCACCTCTAACTGGTCTCCCTGCCTCAAGTCTCTCCCCACCCCAGTCCATCCCACATGCTGCTGCCAAAATCATTTTCCTTAAGGACAGATCTGATCTTGTGACTTTCTTCACCAATTTCAGTTGCTTCCTGTTTCCTCGGTTTAAAGTGTAAACTCACCTGTTTAGCTTTTAAAAAGCCCTTTACAACCTGGCCCAAACTCATTTTTCTGTGTCATTGGACGTTACTCCTCACACTCTCTGTGATCCTACCAAATTGGCCTTCTCTCTGTTCTCACTTAGGATACTTGACTTCTTGACACCGGTCTCAGTGTCCCCCATTCCTAGAATACACTAACTCTTTATTTCCTCCCCTTGAGTCCTTTTCTTCCATTTAAGAAGCAGCTCAGGCACCAGCTTCTTCTGCAAGAGGCCTTTTTTGATTTCTCCACCCTCCAAATACTAGTAAGCTCCCTCCCAAATTGCCTTGTATTTAATTACTCTGTGTGTGTATTAACTTTGTGCTGAAAATACATATATATGTACTTGGTGCCATCCCCATTAGAATGTAAGCCCTTTGTAAGTAGGTATCCTTTCATTCTTTGTAACCCCTCACCCTCTACCCTCCAGCACAATGCTTTCCACTTAGGTGCTTAATAAATACTTGTGGATTAATTGAGAGGAACTTTGAAGCAGAGGTAAGAAGAGAATGGAGGATGCTCAGTAAGAAGGTACAGAGGTGGGAAATAGTGTGCTGTCTTTAGGACAAGAGAAAAAGCTAGTTTGCCTGGATTGCAGAATGTAGAAGGGCAAATGATGTATAACAAGAAAGATAGGTTCGGGCCTGCTAATATTTTGTAATATGAAAGTAGGTTCATAAGATTTAGAACTATGAGGAAACTTAAAATATCATTTAGTTGAGCCCTCTTTATTTGACAGTTGAGGAAACTGAGGCCAAGTGACATGCCTAAGGTCACATGCATAGTAAGTAGCAGAGTCTCTGGATTCAAACCCAGATTTTCTAACTGTAAATCCATTGCTTGTTCCAATATACCAATCCGTTGTTGGCTTTTGGTTCTGAAAATTTTTACTGGATTTGACATGCAAATATAATCAAAAGTTATTCTATAACTTGATCCTAATTTTTTTTTCTCTCAAAAAAAATTTTTTTTAGAATGTCCTGATGGTCTTCTCTGTACTTCTACAGTTCCTTCTCATTACACACGGTATGCCCATTTCCTGCTAGCTCAAAGTAGAGCAGGGAATGATCTTTCTAGCTCTCCAACTTCTATGTCAAGCAGCAAGCTTCTTGGTTCCAGTGGTACTAAATCAGGCTTTCTCCATAGCCTTGAGGAAAGAAGGACTCAGTGTCAAAAACAAACAGAGAATGCAAAAAATGTTTCAAATGATCCCTTGTTGATAACATTGAGTCCAAGAAAATGTCAATCTCCAAATGAAACCAATAAAAAGATTTCATTTTCCACAAACATCTCAAAATCCCAGCAGACTATGCAGTTCACAGAATTTGTTGATAATGACAAACTTGAGAGCTCTGGTTTGCCTCTTGCTGATGGAGAATTAGACAGACTGAACAGCTCAGAACATTTGAACATTCCACTGCCAGAAGCTGATCTCAGTGACTGTGAAATCTCCTATTCTCCTCTCCAAAGTGATGAAGAAATGTATGATATAGAAGAGCAGCTAGAAAATTCACAAAAGGAACTATTTATTGCTGAAAACTCTGAAAATTACAGCATTGACGATGAGGATGACAGCTGTGTCTTGTTTAGAAGACTTTGTGGAACCTTACAAAAGGAATATAAACCTGACTGTAGGAAAATGAACAGTTACATAAACCAGAATGAATATGAAGAAGAATTGAATGTACCCCACACTTTAAGTGATTTGTCTAAACCTGTTTCTCAGAATGAGAGGATCAAGTCTTGTGAGCCAACATGTGCCACTAATCATTTCAAATGCTTTCCAACTTCTTTAACTGGGGAGCTGAATTCTACTAATTATCAGTTCAATAAAGAAGGCTCTGATGAGCCAAAATTGTTCTCATCCCAATCAAGTAGAGGGAGTGTGTCTACTGAAGAATCAGCTGCTTGCAATTGGGCTTCTCAACAATTACTTAACAGTGAAATGTCAAAGTCCTTGGAAAGCAAGGAAGAAAAGGCTTTTTCTCCTCAGTCAACTCAAAGTGAAGTTATAGAAGAATCAAATAGATCCTTTTACAGTAAAAGGAATAGTCATAGAATAAATTTCTGCAGGGAAGCATTAGATAGTAAGGCAGGTACTAAGGCTTCAGTTTTAAACATGGAAGCTTTTTCTAATAAAACAACTACAAATATGTCTACAGAGGTATTGCTGCCATGTACTCCCAACTCTAACACAAGACCATCTTCTACTAAAGTATTAAAACAAATGGATATAGGTGTGTTTTTTGGATTACCACCAAAAGCAAAGGAAGAGAAAACACCAGAGAAAAGTGCTTTGAAAAGAACAAAAAATGCAAGTCCTAATGAAAAGCAGTTAGGACAGAGCAAGAGGAAAAGGGAAGGATCTCTGGATGATTTGGAACTTGACACACACAATTTAAATAGAACTAAATCCTTTGTGAAAGCATCCTGTGAAGGGTCACAAAGAAGAAAAAGATTTAGAAAGTCAGCTGTAATAGAAGACAAGGCACAACTGAGAGAAACTGATGAGCTCATGAACAAGAGAGAACTAGTGACAAGTAAGGTAGCTAGAGGTAGATCGCAGAGGTGGAGAACAAGATTGCAAGATTCTGTTCATACAGAAGGAGGATTGAGGGAAAAGAAATGTCCCTTCTATAAGAAAATACCAGGTAAATTGAAATTGTAATATGTATTTAAGTTACACACACATACACACACCTTTCTTGAGCTTCGTTGGATTCTTTGCCTATTTTTTCAAAATGTATGTTGTGTGCTTGTTTATGAATACATCTTCTATTTAGGGGATGCCTTGTGAAAATTTAAAGTTGGCTCTTTCCCCATTCTTTTTTGCTATATATTATACATAATATTACCTAGCTTCTTATCCATAATATTGCCTAGCTTCTTAAATCAGACTATAGCTAAGTTTTTATGCTTTTTTTTGTACAAAAGGGAAGAAAGTATAGTTGATTTAGTAGGAAAATGTCTGATGAATTATATAATTAAATTATTTCATGATCCAAATGGAATATAAAATAAGTCATTTGGTGTCAACTGCCCACCTCCATCAAAAAAATGTGCCTAAGGGAGACAGCATGATGCAATGGAAAGAGCATTGGCAACGTAGAGGACCCTAATTCCTATCCTGGCTCTACTTGTGTAAGGGCAAGCAAAGTGGGACTTTTTATTGTTTTTTCTTTTAGAGTGCTTCTCAGCACTAAAGCCATCAAGTACCTTTGATTGAGTCTTGCCTTTGTTTGTAGGAAGGCCTACACCCTTTTGCTAATTGTGTCCAGAGAGGTTATGAGGCCCTGAAAAAGGGTACATATACCCAGAGGATAGCCATTGAACTCAGAATGGAGAATTGAGAATCGAGAACTCAGAACCACAGGAGGAGAGGTTTTGTTTTGGGGGCTCACTTACTGGAAAAGTATCATGTAATTTGACCAGACAAGACTCTGGGTAGCCATTGGAGCCCCCCCCCCCCCCAGCTTTGAAAAAACCAGTTGTTGGTGCTTCTCTCTCTCTGGTAACTATGTATGTAATGTCTTGGTCAGACTGTCAACAGATTTGTGTTATTTTCTCTGTTATTTCTGTTTGTTTTCTCTGAAGTTCAGGGTGCTGGCTTTTTCCACTGAACCAAATGAATGATATATGTGTGTTCAATTAAAGTGAGATTGTAGGCCCCTTAAAGTTGCTCTCCTTAGAAAAGCAGATCAAAGAACCTGTGCTAGCAGCCCTCCTGTGTGCTGGTATTATTGGCCTTACACAGCCACAGTAGCTGCAAGTAACATTGTTGTTACAACTTGTTACTACCTCTGTGACCTTGGGTAAGTCACACTCTCTCTGGGCTGCAGTTTACTTATCCTAAAGTGACAACATTGGACTATATGGCCTCTAAGGTCCTTCCTAGCTCTAGATCTTTGTCACCATGTTATTCTATGTTTATATTTTAAAATGTCTTGACTGTGTATTTTGTGTATGTCATAGAGCCATTTTATTTTAGAACAAAATTAACATGACTGATTTTCATTGTAGAATCAGCCCAGAATTTTCATACTGCACATTAATATTTTGAAGCACTAGGCACATTTTGGGAGATTGTTTCTTTGCCTGCTTTCATAGCATCAGTGTTCCTTAGATACAAGAACTTAACATTCCTCTTTTGTAAATTATTACAGAAGTAAAGGATTTCGATAAATATGAGTATTAATACAAGTATTAGTATATTTTAAAATTGACTAGTATCTTAACATTTGCCTTATTTGATGCAGTTATTTATAAAGAAAGCTTTACAGCAGATTTTTCATTCTACTTAGAATTATTTTGCCCAAGAGTGTTATCATTTCTTGTATGTCTACAGTCTGCAGGGCTTTTGGTAAACCAGAACAACTAATTAGAAATGGGCTGGAGAACTGAGGGTGGTGATACTGAATTAGCTCATAACTGAATGTCTTTTTAATATGCTGAGTCTTATATGACCTTTTCTACTTGCAATTTTTTTTATACTTTAGGAACTGGCTTTACAGTTGATGCCTTTCAGTATGGAGCAGTAGAGGGTTGTACAGCTTATTTCCTCACACATTTTCATTCGGACCATTATGCTGGCTTGTCAAAAAACTTTACATTTCCAGTTTATTGTAGTAAGGTAAGAGGATGAAAAGCTTTGTGACATAAGATTAACATAAAAGAATTTGTGAAACATCTATAACTATATATGCAACTTGATTGAAGAGAATAATAATTGAACTTTTACCCATTCTAGAAAAGAAATGACTAAAAGCTTCCTATCTATTAACCTCTAAACTCTATTTAAAATAGTCACTAATTGCAGTACAGGGTGTTAGTATCATAGTTGGTGCTGGGCTCTGAACCTCTTAATTACTAGTGCAGTACTTTTGAGCATTTATTTCATGTATTCTCTAAAGACTCTGGATCCAAATTTGAGGAAGAAAGAACATATTAATCTCATTTAACAAGTACCTCCTATTTTACAGGTAACAAGCAATTTGGTAAAGAACAAGCTTTGTGTGCAAGAACGGTACCTCCATCCCCTGCCGATGGACACTGTGTGTATAGTAAATGGCATCAAAGTTGTTTTGTTAGATGCTAATCAGTAAGTATGAAAATGACTTCAAAAGGGCCTTATTTTTCAAATATGAAGAAAAGAATAATTACTTGGCTAGTTTTTAGCATCCACCAATGTGGAAGGGTCAACTGTTTTTTAAACAACTATTTTTAAAATAACTAGCAACTACTTTTTTTTTTAAATCTACCACTATTACTTTATGAGTAATACATGCTCTTCCTCTGTGGATAGTGCTAGGTGAAGTTTTATTACAGAATCAGGAATTGTTGAAGTGAAGGGAATCTCTGGGAATGATCATAATTATCATTTTACCTCTAGGCCAGCTTGTATCTGAACTGTTTTTAACAGACAAGTTAGTGGTATTTTTCTTAAATATTTAGTTGCCAAATAAAAGTAGATTTGCCTATTGTTGATGCTATTCTTTATATCTTTTTAAGATTATATCTTATATAACTGAAGTTATAAATTGACCATCCTCCCTTTCAACATATATAATGTCTTTTCATTAGTGACAACGAAGTTTATATTACTAGATAAGCATATTCTCAGTTCCTCTGAAATTAAAGTAAATTTCAGGCTGTTGGTGATCTTAAATCTTAGGAAGCTTCTTTTCCTGGAATTTAAAGTGAATTTGGGAATTAAAGTTTAGTGGAATGTGAAGGCATTGCCTGTTGCTTTTTTTTTTTTTGAATCCCCAGCCCTTAACACACTGTCTGGCACATGGTAGGCAGTTAATAAATGGTTCTTGACTTGACCATATGTACCATTTTGTATACTTTTTTTCATTTGATCCTCTCAGTAACCCTGCAAGATTAAGTATATGCATGTAATGCATGAGAAATTTATATTTTTCAGACAAGGAAAACAGTCCTCCATGAGGTAAAATGACTTGCCTGAGGTTATACATGTAGGTCTTCTCACTCTGGTTCTAATAACATAGATTTAGAACTGGGAGGGACCTTAGAAACCGTATGGTCAACACCTTCATTTTAAAAATGAAGAAATTTACACGTAGAGATGCTATGTGCCTTATTCAGGGTCATATAGATGGAAGTAGCAGAACTGGGATTTGAATGCAAATTCTTTAACCCTAAATCAAGAGTTCCTTTCACTCTCCTGCTGCCTCGACCACAATCATTTTCTTTTTTAGGACATTGTAAGGAGTCAGTTTTTGGCCAAAAATAATGACTTTCCTTCCCTGTAATTTACTTTACTCAGAAGCCTCTTTCTTTCCAGAATTTTGACTATTTCCAGATCTCCTGCTAATAAGCTTCAAACTTTTTCCTTAAAAATTTGAATTTTTTTTACTATGCAGTACAATTTTGCATCATGATTACTTAATAAAGAATGTTAATTCATTTTCACTGAAGTGGGAATTTTGCAGAAATGTACCTTTGTAATCTCTTGGTATTTAGTTGTCCAGGTGCTGTTATGATCCTTTTTTATCTTCCAAATGGCACTGTTACATTGCATACTGGAGACTTCAGAGCAGATCCTTCCATGGAACGCTATTCTCTTCTCGCCAACCAGAAAGTCCATACGCTTTACTTAGATACAACGTAAGAGGGTTTTATTTGTGTATTGCTTTTTTTCCAGTGACTGTATAATTCAGTGGGGGTACGGCTTACTTTGCTCCTTTATTGAAGAGTGCTCCATTGGTTGTTGAATGTCATTTTTTGTGACATTCGTTTTTGGAAATTATAGAGTATGTGAAACTACTGAAATTCAGATGCTTATGTGAGTACCTGGTAAAGTTAAATTCCTAGGTATATCACTAGTTTGAATGCACTTGTAAATGATTTATTGTCTATTATTGTTTAGATGTTTTCAGTTGTATCTGACTCTTTGTGACCCCATTTGGGATTTTCTTGGCAAAGATAGTAGAGTGGTTTGCCATTTCCTTCTCCAATTCATTTTACAGATGAGGAAACTGAGGCAAACAGGGTTAAGTGACTTGCCCAGGGTCATAAAGCTACTGTCTGAGGCCAGATTTGAACTCTGGAAGATGAGTCTTCCTGACTCCAGGCTAGGCACTCTATCCACTACACCACCTAGCTACCCTTATAGTCCATAGACTATAATGGAGTATTGTTTGGATTTTCTGATGACTTCATTGGAATCTAGCCTAGTCTAATAAGTATTTATCTTGATATGCTGTGGGTCAGGCACTGTGCTAAGAGCATTCATTAAACACTTACTCTGTGGCAGGAGCTGTGCTAAGCACTGAGGATACAAATATAAGCAAGCAAGATAGTTATTGCCCTCAAGGAGCTTACATTCTAAAGTTGGAAGACAGCACATAAACTGGGGAAAGGGGACATGCAGCATGCTGGTGAAGAGACAACTTGAAGTGCTATGGCAGGCCTGAGGCCTCTAGCAAAGTAAGGAACCCAGGGCTGGGATCTAAGGTTATAGAGGGAGGGAGAAGAAGAGGAGGCTGCGGTGGGCCACGTGGACCAACCAGACTAGAAGCCGGGCGGAACAGGCCCTAGTGCCCTGAATCAGTGAGCTGTGGCAGTTACCAGACTTTTCAACCCCCACACACCAAAGACAACAGAGAAGAACCGCAGAACCCTCGAAGTAGCGGAAGGAAGCAGGGATCCAGCCCAGGACAGCCTGGATGGTCGCTGGGTGAGGTCTATCGTGCTGGAGTGGAGCCCAGCATGGACGGTGGCAGGACCAACCAGACCAGGAGCTGGGCTGAACAGGCCCTAGCGCCCTGAATCAGTGAGCTGTGCCAGTTACCAGACTTCTCAACCCACAAACACCAAAGACAACAGAGAAGGTTAGTGGGAAAAGCTACGGGGAGTGAACGAATGGAGTTTGCCATTTGGCCACCGCTCTGAGAGTCGTGGAGGTGGTGCAGCTACAGAACTACAGCTGCAGTTGCTTCTCACCCCAGGACCACCTGGTGGGAGGAATTAAGTGGCAAATCAGAGCAGGAGTGCAGAGCCGGCTTAAGATCTGAGTCAGGTCCAGGTTGGTGGTTCTTGGGGAAGGAGGGGTGCTGGTGTGGCAGAGTTGACTGTATAGAAATAGCTCTGAAAACAACAGTGCATCCCCTCAAGCTTGGAATAAAGTACTCTTTACAAGCAGTCATACCCTGATGAAAAACTCAAGGGTCAAGTAAGTTGGCTGGGAACATGGCCAGGCAGCGAAAACGGACTCAGAGTCAGTCTCAGACTTTGGAATCTTTCTTTGGTGACAAAGAAGACCAAAACATACAGCCAGAAGAAGTCAAAAAGTCAAAGAGCCTACATCAAAAGCCTCCAAGAAAAACATGAACTGGTCTCAGGCCATGGACGAGCTCAAAAAGGATTTGGAAAAGCAAGTTAGAAAAGTAGAGGAAAAATTGGGAAGAGAAATGAGAGTGATGCGAGAAAACCATGAAAAACAAGTCAATGACTTGCTAAAGGGACCTAAAAAAATACAGAAAAAAAATACTGAAGAAAACAACACCTTAAAAAACAGACTAACTCAAATGGCAAAAGAGCTCCAAAAAGCCAATGAGGAGAAGAATGCCTTGAAAGGCAGAATTAGCCAAATGGAAAAGGAGGTCCAAAAGACCACTGAAGAAAATACTACCTTAAAAATGAGATTGGAGCAAGTGGAAGCTGGTGACTTTATGAGAAATCAAGATATTCTAAAACAGAACCAAAGGAATGAAAAAGTGGAAGACAATGTGAAATATCTCCTTGGAAAAACCACTGACCTGGAGAATAGATCCAGGAGAGATAATTTAAAAATTATTGGACTACCTGAAAGCCATGATCAAAAAAAGAGCCTAGATATCATCTTTCAAGAAATTATCAAGGAGAACTGCCCTGATCTTCTAGAGCCAGAGGGTAGAATATAAATTGAAAGAATCCACTGATTGCCTCTTGAAAAAGATCCCCAACAGAAAACTCCTAGGAATATTGTAGCCAAATTCCAGAGCTCCCAGATCAAGGAGAAAATACTGCAAGCAGCCTGAAAGAAATAATTTGAGTACTGTGGAAACATAATCAGAATAATACAAGATCTAGCAGCTTCTATATTAAGGGATCAAAGGGCTTGGAATACAATATTCCGGAGGGCAAAGGAGCTGGGTTTAAAACCAAGATTTGCCTACCCAGCAAAACTGAGTATCATGCTCCAAGGCAAAATATGGGCTTTCAATAAAATAGGGGACTTTCAAGCTTTCTCAGTGAAAAGACCAGAGCTGAATAGAAAGTTTGACTTTCAAACACAAGAATCAAGAGAAGCATGAAAAGGTAAACAAGAAAGAGACATCATAAGGGACTTACTAAAGTTGAACTATTTTGTTTACATTCCTACATGGAAAGATGATGTGTATGATTCATGAGACCTCAGTATTAGGGTAGCTGAAGGGAATATGCATGCACACACACACGTGTGTGTGTGTGTATATGTGTGTATATACATATATGTGTGTATGTATTTATATATGTATGTGTATAGATATATAGACAGAGGGCACAGGTGAGTTGAATATGAAGGGGTGATATCTAAAAAAATCAAATTAAGGGATGAGAGAGGAATATTTTGAGAGAGGGAGAAAGGGAGAGATAGAATGGGGTAAATTATCTTACATAAAAGTGGCAAGAAAAAGCAGTTCTGTAAGAAGGGAAGAGGGGCAGGTGAGGGGGAATGAGTGAATCTTGCTCTCATCAGATTTGACCTGAGGACCATACACACTCAATTGAGTATCTTACCCCACAGGAAAGAAGGAGGAAGAAGATAAAAAAGGGGAGATGATAGAAGGGAGGGCAGATACGGGGAGGAGGTAATCAAAAACAAACACTTTCGAAAAGGGCCAGGGTCAAGGGAGAAGATTCAATAAAGGGGGATAGGTTAGGAAGGAGCAAAGTATAGTCTTTCACAACACTAGTATTGTGGAAGGTTTTTACATAATGATACGCATGTGGCCTATGTTGAATTGCTTGCCTTCTTTGGGGGGTGGGTGGGGAGGGAAAAGCAGAGAGAATTTGGAACTCAAAGTTTTAAAAACAGATGTTCAAAAATAAAAAAAAAAAGTTTTTGCATGCAACTAGAAAATAAGATACACAGGCAATGGGGCATAGAAATTTATCTTGCCCTACAAGAAAGGAAGGGAAAAGGGGATGGGAGGGGAGTGGGGTGACAGAAGGGAGGGCTGACTGGGGAGTGGGGCAACCAGAATATATGCCATCTTGGAGTGGGCAGGAGGGTAGAAATGGGGATAAAATTCGTATTTCAAACTCTTGTGAAAATCAGTGCTGAAAACTAAATATATAAAATAAATAAATAAATTAAAAAAAAAAAAAAAGAAGAAGAGGTGGCTGCCCTGAGAACAGAAGCAAATGAAAACAGTCCATGTCCTTAAGGAAGTTTTGCTTAGGAGGCCAGGAACCAAGTTCATACTTAGGCCTTTCTCATTTAGTAGACCTAACGGAACTTGCATTGTGCTGGCATAAATTTTGGTAAGGTCCATGATGTAATGAGGCACCGGAATAATTATATAGTTAATTTGCATTTTTATTAAAGTTCTTTGATTCCTGAACTGTATCCAAAATATAGTTTGAGTGTTTTAGTCCAAATGTAGTATAAAAAAATGAACAGCATTTTTTTTTTTAATGAATGTGGTATTTTTAAAAATTGAAACCTATATGGTGTGCTTTCATGCAACTAGCTCGATAAAAATATTCCTCAAAGAGTCTCTACATAATTAATAGAATAGTGGCATGAAATTTATGAAGAAAAGAGTGCTAAAAGTTTAGAATTTGGCCAGAAATTACCTAGCACTTATCCCCGTATCTTTTACATGGTGCTTTATAAATGTCTGAATTGAACTAAATTACCGTAGCTGAGAACAAATGGAATAGCAGTAGATAATTAAGAAAACTGTAGTGATGTTAGTATACTGTATAACTCCTTATGTATAATAATGCCAACATTCATTTGCTAAAACAGCATACTACTTGATGGTATGGCTATTCTATTAATCTATATTTCATTTCTATATTTCAGATACTGCAGCCCAGAATATACTTTTCCTTCCCAGCAGGAAGTTATCCAGTTTGCTATCAACATTGCCTTTGAGACTGTAACTCTATCCCCACGTACTCTTGTTGTCTGTGGTACTTATTCTATTGGAAAAGAGAAAATATTCCTAGGTGTGTGTTTGAATGTATTTACCTCAAAATTTAATGGTCTGCTTCTTTTTTTGTTATATTTTTCTTTGTTAAACACCCCCCCCCAATAGTTGCATTTTTACTTTTTGAGCTGAAGATGAAATTTGTATGAAATATATCTGAACTTTAAAATATTTAGCATAGTGGACTATTTTGAGATGCATATTTTTTGCATTCTTGATATTTAGAAGTTGCTTTGAGAACACTCATATTCCATTAGCATTTAATTTCCTGAGAGATGATTAAGGTGAAATATCTTCATATTTTTTAAGGTGATTGTGATTTAACTATTTTCCCATATTCCAGACCAATTAAAACTAAGTATTTTACTTGATGAAGTTATAACTTTTTTTGCTTCTTCAATAGTTTTTGAAATCAGTAAAGTCTCTTGATAACTAATTATTGTATTACTTTGGTATCTTACAAAATGCATTCCTTTGTCTGTTAGTCCTTGTAAAATACCCATAGGTAAAATTGTTTTTCATTTAAGAAAATTAACAATGTGAAATAATTAGGTGACCTTTTTAAATTCAAGGTCATTTAGGATAACAGACCATATAAAGAGACAGATTCAGACTTGATTTAAGGAAAAAACTTCCTTAGGAATTAAAGCTATTTAAAAGTAAAACAGGCTATCTTAGAGGTGATGGATTTCCCCCCTCCTTGGAGATCCTCAGTTAAAGTCTGGATAACTGCTTGTATATGTTGAAGAGGGGCTTCTTATTCAGGTATGAATTGAACTAATGGTCTCTGAGGTTCCTTCTAACTCTTAGATTCTGTGTTATCTGCATTCCTTATCATTCTCCACCCCTTTAACAAATAGTCTTTTTTGCCTTTCCAGCAATTTATTTCATATAATTCACCTAACAAAATTCTTTAGTTTTTTCCTGAAGTGGTGTTTCAAAAATTATATAATACTGAATTTTTAAAAATTTAGTTTTAACTTCAAGTTAATTATTTTAATTATATATTTTAATTTCATTATTTCTCACCTCTTTTTTTCTTATAGCAATTGCTGATGTTTTAGGTTCCAAAGTTAGCATGTCCCGGGAAAAATACAAAACACTACAGTGCTTAGAGCTTCAGGAAGTTAATTCCCTTATTACTACAGACTGGAGCAGTGCATTAGTACACCTTCTTCCCATGATGCAAATTAATTTTAAGGTAATTCTTCAAATATATACCTGTTATGTAATAATGTATCTTGAGAACTTTTCACTTGTTAAATTTTATTTGTACCTAGTGTTTTGACATGTAAGATCTTAGAGCAAATGAAATGCATATATACTTTAAAGTCCTAATCAAAACAAGATAAAATATAATTTGACCTTTTAGTTATCCTAGGCCAAAGTAATCAGTCCTTAAAAGCAGGCTTGTTTAAGGAATTTTAGAAAGTGGTGTAAATTGCTGGTTATAGTAAATTTCATATTAATACTTATTATTGTGATATATGCTACTTCATTTATACTATCATCTTACTATGAAAAGGGAGTAAGTATTTTTGGTGTGTCTTTGGAGGAGGAAAACAGTTCCTTTTGGCCTAGTTACTCAACTCTCCATTACTGTGGGTGGTGACACTTTTATAGCTGGTTTTCATTGGTCTACAGTACATAAAAATTTCAACGCATATACAAATCCCAATCTTTACCAATGATGTGTAAGCCAGATTTGTAAATTTTTTTTTTTAAATCTTGGGCTCATTAATCAAAGTTGCCTATGAAAAGTTGTAACCCTTCTATTTAATCTAATTGTAGGAATGGACTGTTGGTTTTGAGAAGCACAGTGTCTATTCTGTGGGTCATATTTTGAAATCCTTATTTCTTAGAGGTCCCATACCAATTTGGTTTCCACGATAGGCTAGTAAAGACAGGGGAATGTTAATTTCAGGCTCCCTTGCTATCTTATTTTTTTAGATGTGTTAGTGAGAACATCTTTTGAAAATATTGTTATTTTCCAATGATATCCACTACACAGTAGAACTATTACTTTTAACAAAGAAGTTCATTTAAGCAAAATATACTAACACATTGACTATGCCTGACAGTGCATGCCTTCTTTTGCATTTGTAGTCCCTCGCCTCTCTACCAAGAAAAAGGTGGTACATGTCATTATTAAATCTCTGAGATGAAGGTTGTCACTGTGTTGACTTGAGATCTGATATTTTTTAAGTGTTGCTTTACTTTAAATTATTGTGGTTATTGTAGAGGTTGTTTTCTTAGACTTGTTTGCTCCAACTCTCTCAGTTCATAAAAAACCGTTATAAGTATCTCTGGATAGTTCACATTCACCATTTCTGAAAGCATAATATTTCATTGCATTAATATACCATAATTCAGGCATTCCTCAGTCTATGAGGCTTTATTTTTGTTTACAGCATTTTCCTTTCACAAAAGTTACTTCTTTAAATATTTTTCTTATATATGTGACTTTCCTCCCTTTATCTTTGGAGATTTTGTCTAGATATAGATGGGGCAAAGGATCTGAACATTTTTAGTCACTTTTCTAGGATAGCTCTAACTTGTTATCCAGAATGGTTGGATCAATTCACATTTCCACTAAGGAAATATTAATGATTTTTTTTTTCCTGCAGTTCCTTCAACATTAACTATTTCCATCTTTTAACATCTTTACCAATTTGATATTTGAATGCTCACTTTATTTTTCTTGTTGTTATCTGTTTAATATGTTTAGTGAGAAAAAATTCCCTTTAGGGATTGCTTTAGTTTTATTTCACAAATTTTGGTATGTTTTCTAATTGTTATTGTTTTATTTAATTTAGTATAATTATTTGTAGTATCTGATTTATTCTTTGACCTATCCAATATTATTATTATATTATTTAGTCTCCATTTCAGTATGAAATTTTTCTTTGTATTTCCCATATTGACTAGTTTTTAGTGAGTGTTGTCTGTAAAAGATATTTTTATGTATGGTTTTCTGCATTTGTCTGTGCATTCTTCATGGCGTAGCACATGGTCAGTTTTTGTAAAAATACCATGCCCTGTTGAAAAATAGACATATTCTTTATGAGTTCCACTCAGCAATCACAAAAGGTCTAAGATGTCTAATTTTTGTAATGTTCTCTTCAGTTCCTTAACTTTTTTCTTATGTATATTTGTTAGCTATATCTAAGTATGAAAGAAGCATATTGAAATCTCCAACAAAGCAATCTTTTATTGCTTTATTGTCTGCATCTTCCTGATGTTTGGTTAGGTTTTTCTTAATTATGTTATTGCTTATCCTATTAAGTGCATGTAAACATATGTATATGTACATATATCTCTTGTAATCATGTCTATTTTTAGTTTTTGCCTTGTCTGAGAAGTAGCATGGTGAGGAGATAGAGATCCAACTTCAAAGCCTAGGAAGACCTGGGTTGAGATCCTGCCTGTGACATGTAGTGTTTGTATTATCATGGGCAAATCCCTTAATTTCTCAATAGTTTAAGCCAGAAGTTCTTAACCTGGGGTCCACAGACCAGTGGGTCCATGTACATGACTGGGAGAAAATTACATCTTTATTTTAATATAATTGGTTTCCTTTGTAACTTTATGTATTTAATAATATTATTTTGAGAAGTGATCTAGAATCTTCATCAGACTGCCAAAGGCATCTAAGACACAGAAAAAGGTTAAGAGCCCCTACTCTAGGCACTCTTTAAAAGAATAAGTTGCAAGGAAAGTATTATTTCTTCCCCAGCCCAGGAGTTCCCTACACCAAAGAAATTACAGGTCCACATTCTATCCCATGTCTGGAAATATGGTTGTATTTCTTGCTTTGAGGGATTCAGCTAAGACGTAACATGTGCTACTCCAGCTCCTTTAATTTCAAATGAATCTTTATGTTTTAAGTATATTTCTTATAAGTAACAGTTGGGTTTTGCTTTCTGATTCATTCTTTCCCTCTTCTTGGGTTTAAGGGTGAGTTCATCATGTCCCCATTCACAGTTAAGATTGTGAAGTTTATTTTTGTTTTGGTTAAATCCTATTATAATATTTTTTTTGTCTTTGCCTACAATCCCCTTTTTCGTATGAAAAAGGAATAGGAGTTTGTGAGAAAGAGAATTAAATCACTGCTAATTTATATTACCTGGAACAGTTCAACCCCTGACCCCTTCTTTCTCAATTCTCTCACAATCCAAATTAATTGGTCTGGCCTTTTTTTTCTCTCATTTTTTTTCCTTTTGTAATCAGTGCTATGTAGTTGTAATTTGTTGTTATTCCCTCTTTAATTCTGTTTTCTTCTTAAATCCATGGCATACTTTTCCCTATCCCAACCAAAACCCTGGCTTACTTGTATATTTCTACCACTATCTTTTTTTTTCTCTCTCCAACTTTCTGTTGCCTGAATCAGATGAGAGCACAATCATGAAATTCCAACTCCTCCTGCCTATATCTTTGAATAACATCTTCTGTGGTATACCAATGAGAAAAAATAATTTGCTTCCTTCTTCTTGCTCTTCATTTCTTAACAGAGATGTTGACCAGAAAACTACCAAGTATGGGAGAACCAGATTAAGATGTAATTGGGAAATGTTTAACAACAACAACAAAAAAAAAATACGATGCAGATAATGTTAATTTGTGATTTCCTAAGTTAACATGCAGCCCACGAAGATCTTTTTCTATTTGAGTTTGACACCACTGCTTTGAAATATATCTTTTTTTCTTTAATTTTTTTTTCTAAATACCCTGGCCCTGCATTCCTCTTTCTCCTCTCATTGCTCCTTAGTTATTTAGGGATTTTAAAGAAGCATAGGCTTCTATAGTTATAGAAAAACTACTAGAGAATTCCCACTGAACTTTATTCTTATGTTAGTCCTTTGGATTTATCCAACCTTATCTACCTTCCTCTTTGTTTTTCTGCTGTATTTATCTTTGGAAGACTCTTCCCTGCCCTGCTTTTTTCAGTGGGAATGCTTGAAAGTGGAAGTCATTCATTGTCATTTTTAAATTTTTCCTGTAGGGTTATGCTGTGCTTTACAAGATGTTTTTCTTGTATGTATATTGTTTTTCCTTTATCTCCTGGTACATCATATTCCCATCCTTTGTTTACTTTCTACTGTCAAATATATAGTCCTGTGTGGTTCTCACAAGGGCTGTCTTGTAAATAATATGTTTCTTCCAGGCCTTGGTCATTTAGCATCTATCAGGCATTTACTATGAACCAGGAACTATGCTAAGCACTGAATCTAAAAAGAAAGGCAAATACAGTCCCTGCCTTTAAGAAGCTCACATTCTAATTGTGGAGATAACATAGAATCAACAAGATTGATACAGAAAAAATTGGAGATAATCTCAGAAGTAAGACATCAGGGAAGAATCAGGAAAGGTTTCTTGCAGAAAGCGAGATTTAAAAAAAAATTTTTAGTTATTTTTAAAAAATTAATTTTTTTTTTTAGTTTTCAACATTTGCTTCCGTAAGCTTTTGAGTTTTAAATTTTCTCCACCTCCTTCCTTTCCCCTCTCCCCAAGATGGTGCACAATCTGATATAACTCTAAATATTCATTCTTATTAAACATATTTTCCTATTAGACATGTTGTAAAGAAGAATTAGATCGAAAAGGAGGAACCACAAGAAAGAAAAAACAAAACAAAAAAACAAATTTGATCTGCATTCAGACTTCGTAGTTCTTTCTCTGGATGTGGGTAGCATTTTCCATCTTTAGTCTTTTGGAATTGTCTTAGATCATTGCATTATTAAGAAGAGCTAAGTCTATCAAAGTTGGCCATCGTACAATGTTGCTACTGCTGTGTACAATGTTCTGGTTCTGCTCACTTCACTGAACATTAGTTCATATAAGTCTTTCTAGCTGAGAGAGTAGGGGTAGAGAGAGCTATGGGAGATTTGAGGAGGGATGAAAAGGTTTAGAAGAGCTGCTTTGAAGAGTAGGATAAATGAGTTTGTAAGGGAGGTATACAGGGAGTACTTAGCAGCAATAAGGACCCAGTTTTTTGTTTAGCATAAATTTGTAGTACACCCAATCAAAATGGCACAATTTTTCTCCACCTTTGTTTAGTAGCATATGTGTAAAAGCCAAGGTGGCACCTTGTGGGAGTAATCCAAGATTAAGTGTTGGCAGAGTATAATTGGCATTATGATGAGGGGGCTAGAGACTCAAGGAACAGGACAGCATAGAGTTGAACTGATTCACCAAGGAATCAAGATGGGGAAAAGAGGAGAAAATGGCTAGTGCAGGGATAATGGCCTGGGAGACAACTGAAGGGTCAAGTGATAGGAAGTCATGGTATTGAAAAAAGGTAGGGTTTGGTAAGGAAAGACAGCGGGAGGGGTGGAAAGCTAAAAAATTATGATCAGATAAGAGAATTTCAAGATTCTTGAACATGGAGGTGGTACATTTGTAAGAAATGGCATCTTTGTGTATGGCTGAGGTAGGGTGGAGTAGTTCATGGGAAGTAAGTGGTTTGAGGGACTGAATTGTTAAGGTGTTTGAGGAAGTCAGTATGTATGTTGACTTCCCCTTGTATGAGGGCAGATGTTGAGGAGAGAAAAATTGTGTGAACTTATTGAGGAAGGAAAGAAAATGACCTGGAGGGAGTAGACAGAAGCTACCAGGATTTAGATTGGGTGATAGATGTGGATTGCATGAACTTCAAAGGAAGAAGTTCCCGACTGAAGAAGGTAGGGGGAGAACCTGAAAGTGTTGAGGAGCAAGATGGAGCAAGGAGTAGTCCAACTACCTGGTATTGACTGGTAAACTGAGGAGAATGGGCGAAGGTTCAGCCTGAAAACCTGTTACTAGCAGGGACCCAGGTTTCAATAGAGCTAGGAGATGGAAGGGATGGGAGAGGAAAAGATTTAAGATAAAGGGGAGTTTGTTGCCTGTGGAACAGGCATTCCAGGGGACATGCTGGAAAGAGAGGGTGAGATTTGGTTGGAACTTTGGGGTGGGAAGGATGAGAGGTATGGGAAGAAGAAATTGGGTCTTGGGGGATGAAGTGATAACCTCAACATTAATAGGGACATTAAGAAGAAAAGGAGGGTTTGGGGGGAAATGATAGAGTTTGTTTTTTGACATGGTGAGTTTAGGGTGGCTATAAGACATTCAGTTTGAGATATCTGCTGGGTAGATGGAAATATGGGACTAGAGGTCAGGAGAGAGGCTAAGACTGGATAAATTGATCTGGTAGTCATCATCATAGAAGATGATGATTGAATCCATGGAAATTCATGAGATCACCAAACAAAATATTATAAAGGGAAAAGAGAAGAGGACCCAGGACAGAGCCTTGAGATACTTTTGCATTGTGGAAACTTTGGCATTTGGTGACTTCACTTTTGGGTTTCTTTATTTTCATTTTGCTCTCTAGTTTAAATAATTATGTCCAGTTTTCTTTGAAAATTTCTTGAATTTTGATTTCTAAGTTTTTTGTTTCATCATGCTTTTCAGGGAGCTCAATAATTTTAAAATTATCTCTCCATGCCATTTTCCAGACCGTTTGCTATAACAATAGCTGTCATTTATATAGTACCTACTATATGCACTGTGCTAAGTGCTTTACAAAAATTATTTCATTTGATCCTTGCAACAACCCTGAGAGATAGGGGCTTTTCATTTCAATAAATGCTTATAGCAGCTTATGTCTTTCGATCACCAGTGATTATCTGAATGAGATAGTTACATTTGAATTTGACAAAGTCAGAAAGAAAGTATAATGTAGACAAAATCAGTCCAAATCATTACTGTTTTTTAGTATTTCTCTTCAGTAGTCCCCTTTCCTATACTCTTCCTGTCAAGATAATTAGATAAGGATGATATTTTTAGTCATTTGACATTGAGGATGTTTGGTGTAGAAGAGGTAAGAGTTAGAGGTGATATAATAGCTATCTTCCAATATTTGAAGGGCTTTTGAATGGAGTATAGATTTGAGCTGTTCTGCTTGGCCCTAAAGGGCAGAATTATAAACACTGAGTTAGAAGCTTTAAAAAAGGCAAATTTAGGCTTGAGTTAAGTGGCAATTACTTAATAGATGGATCTATCCCAAAGTGGATTGGGCTGCTCTAGGAAATAATGGGTTTCCTCTCACCTAAGTTCTTCAAGAGAAGACTGTGTGGCCAATTGTCGGGCATGTTGTAGGGCAGGGCAGTCCAAAATGTGGCCTGCAGCCCACAGTGGGATTTATGCGGCCCGCTTACAAGCATAGAAATTTACATAAATGCTTTAGTAAATGAAGCTGAGCTACCTCAGAGCTCTCACTAAAATGGCAAATCAAAATATGTTGTCTGTTTGTTTCAATAAAAACCTAAGGTTGGATTGGATTTAGTGATCTCTTCAGTCACTTGATTTAGTAATTTTGTGATATCTGTGCAAAACAATAGCAGAAAAGGTATACCCTGTGAGGTTATGACTTAGTTGATGATTAATGCGGTGTTTTACCCAGTTTGTTCCATTGCATTAAAAATGGTGGCATTTTAAAAAGACAGACCTGTATCCAAAGGATAAGCATATCTTTTAAACAGTGTAAACAACATCTATGCATGTTATCTGCCTACATGTTATCAAACCTCTTGAAATTCAAATATATATTTTGTAGTTTACCACTACCTCTTGACTACAAACCTAGTGCTAAATGAACGTAGTAAAACATTAACTTGTATTTTTACACAATTCTTTGGAAACTGAGAAAATATTCTACTGGCATGTGCCAAACCTTCTATATTGGAGACTATAGTAGGAAAAAGCAGCAACTTAAGAGAATACCAACAACCGACCTATATGTTGACTTCCCTAGCTATATAAAATGTTATGAGAACAATCTATTGGTGCGTCAAGGGTTTGATAAGGGAGTATCAGTGAGGAACAGATAGGCACAATAGACCCTATCTTTTTCGTTGTTAAGTCATTTTTCAGTTGTGTCCAACTCTCTGTGACCCTATTTGGAGTTTTCTTGGCAAAGATATTGGAGTGGTTTGCCTTTTCCTTCTCTGGTTCATCTTACAGTTGAGGATACTGAGGCAAACAAGGTTAAGTGACTTGACTAGGGTAACACTGCTAGTAAGTATCTGAGGCCAGATTTGAATTCAGGAAGATAAGTCTTTCTGACTCCAGGTCTGGCACACTATCCACCGCACCACTTAGCTACCCTGAACCACATCTTTGCTGTTATACAATAAATTGAAAATTTTATTTTTGTTTTAAATAAATTTAAACATTTATATTAATATAAATAATTGTAAAATGTATTATTGTTTGTTGACTTTTAAAAAAGCTTTTGATTTGTTAGAACAAAACACTAGCATAAAAATTCTTTTTCAACAAAGTGTTTTGCATATATACACCAAATTATGTAGAATTCCTTGAAAGATTTAACAATGAAGATAACCTTTTCCAATTATCTGATCATTGATACAAGGCATAAAACAGAGATACATGCTAAACAGCAGTATTCTTGCCCCTGTTGGAGAGGAGACCCTAATAATTTTCCATGTGTAAACTGGCTTCTTATAGATGATGAGGTCTTCCAAGCTTTTTACCTAAAGCCCTAGTCCCAGAACATCACCAAGCCTCCTGGATGAGACCTGTAATCATTCACAAGTTACACCTATCCATCCATCTAGCAAAAAACAAACCAGTAGATGCCTGTCATCCAGAGTAGGTCATGTAGCTAAGCAACCTTTACAGCTTGTGTTTGTGTGTGTGTGTGTGTGTGTGTTTGTGTGTGTGTGTTTGTGTTTGTGTGTGTGTGTGTGTTTGTGTGTATGAGTGTGTGAGAGACAGGGAGAGAGAGAGCGAGAGATGGACAGAAAAGGTGACCAGGTGACCTGAGGTGAACCCAGAAATAAGCAAGAGAAAGAGAGCAGGCCAGGTTGTCTTTGGGAAATTGTAAAACTTCTCCATGACCCCAAACTTCTCCCTGAAATAGAGGCCATCTTTTTAATACTAGTATTCTACTGGTGGGGGTGTATTACTGTAATTTATGAAATACTTCAGCCTTTGAACAGTTAAAAATGAGAATTACCCAGGGGGTAATAAGGAGACACATGGCCTGTGAGTTTTCCTGGTGAATTTTTTAGTAGCAGCAAGCAGTAATGGATTGGCTAAGTGGCTCAGGTGATATTTGGTCTTTGTGAAATGGTCTGTTGACCCTGGAATTTGATTACTGTTTTGTAGTAGGAAGTGCTATAAAATTAATACTGAAATAAGTGCTGAAAATGCACATATATGCACAAAAATATATACAGGAGTGTGTGTGTGTGTACTGACATGCATGTACCCATCAAGCTAAGGTACCCTTCAATTAGAATCACAGAATTTTAGAATCGAAAAGGATTTCAGTGGCCACCTGGTCCAAGCCATAAGAACCCCTCCTACCACGTATCTGACAAGTAGTCATTTAGCCTTTGCTTGAAAACCTCCAGTGAGGGAAAGCCTACAACTTCTAGAGGCAGCAACCGAAGTGACCATGCCATGCCCTTCCACTCTGTCCCTTGACTCTCATCTATACAATAAAACTTCTAGTGGCTCCCTGTTACTTCCAAGAGCAAATGTAAAGTCCCCTGGCATTTCCTTCACAAGTGGCCTCTTCCTGCCTTTCCAGTCTTCTTAGACTTTACTCCCTTCTACACACTCTTTGTTCCAGGTATACTGGCCTTCTTTTTGCTTCCTCCCTCTATCTCTCATCTTTCTGCCTTTTTTGCTGGCTCTCCCCCATTTTCTCTCTCACCTTTGACTCCTGGAATCCTTGGCTTCCTTTAAGACTTCAGTTAAATAACATTTTATATGCAGCAGACCTTTCTTTTTTGGCTTGTTCATTTTTATTTTCTGAAACTGAGTTAAGATCTCTTATTTTATTTTCTATTAATTTGAATATGTTTTTTGAGAGTGTTCTCAATCTCTTTTAAATGTACAATTTTACTATTACTATGTATAGGAGGTTCTGAGAATCCTTTTCTGTCTTCTCTGTTGTGATTTCTCCTTGCTCATTTTTTTTATTGTGGTAATTTTGTTGTCTTTAGATTTCTTTGCCTGACGTGTGCACCAGGTCCCTTCTGTCCTACCCAGATCCCTTCAGGCTCTCCCTTTCCCAAGACTGTTCTACCCTAAAGACACTTGGGCCTTTCTGTCAGCCATGCTGATGCCCCCTAAAAACTACTAGGCTTTCCTGCAGTGGAACTCTTCTATATATATGTTGTCTCCTCCAATTAGAATATGAGCTCTTTGAAAGCCGAGGCAGTCATTCTTTTTCTTGTTATTCCCAGCACAGTGTATGGCGTGTAAGTAAATGCCTTGGCCCTCATTTTCTTATCTGGCTCCTAGGTATTAAACTTGATAAACAATAAGGACCTTTCTAACTCTAAATTTATCCTCTAAAATGTATTTTAGGTTCCTTCCATCTTTTCAAGTCTATTTTGAGACCCGGTGTTTAGATTCGGCTAAATAAACAGAGAAGAATACTGTAATACGTTTTTAAGAATGTTACTTAGTTGTTGCTACCTGGCATTTAACATGTGAAAATGGAAATTTCCTATGGATACTAATGTGGTAGAACTTGTTTATCTTTATTATATTTTCATACAATTCATCAACCTATACCATTGGATCATTATATTGCTTTTATTTGACAGGGCTTGCAGAACCATTTGAAAAAGTGTGGTGGGAAGTATGATCGAGTTTTGGCTTTCCGACCTACAGGGTGGACACATTCTGAGAAGTTTGGCTCTCTAGCAGATATTATTCCCCAAACCAAAGGAAATATTTCAATATATGGTATAAGTGCTTAAACTCTTCCGCTTTTCGTATCCATGATGACTTTACATTTTACTAGAGGTTGAAAACAAGATCTAGGAAGAATTAATACATTAATTGCTAATTCCAGAGTATTGCAGAGTATACTAAGAAACCACTAGTGTTTCAAGATTTTTCTTTTCTTTGAATATACTATATAAAAAATGTCTTTGGTATTTAAAAAGATGCTTGGGAAATTTTATAAAATTACTTGATGATGTGAAGGAATCTGCCTACCAGAGAATTAAATAATAAAAATAACATTTCAATCCTGGTTTTTGTCACTGATGATACATTTGAGGGAACTGTGAAAACTCTTAAAAAGTAAATAGTAGGTAATCACATAGCCAGGAAGCTTGGGCTCTTTTTTTTTTTTTTTTTTTTTTTTTTTGAGATTAAAAGCAGGAAGGTGTCAGGTTTGGTATGTTGTAGTGAAAATTGCTTTTAAATATTAGACCTTTGTCATTTGGCCTATTTTTAGTTTTAATTTCTCAGGTTTTCTTCCCAAAAGTCATTCTTTAGTAAAAGCCAAGCTTAAGAAAATGTTTCTTCTGTATGTCAGTGGGCCTATTTGAGAGGGGCCCTGTTAGCCTCTAAGAACTCCGTTTCTAATTTTAGTCTCCTATCCTCCAGTGTGGCTACTCCACACAATCGTTGGCCTGCTAATGATGGTAAAGAGAAGCTTTCTACTCCTCTGTCTTTTTTTTACCTCTTCTTTTGATTTATCAGAAATCAAGAGTTTCAAGTTCTTCCTCCATACTTCATCCCAGACACTTAGAATCTCATATATCAGAAATAGATTTCTGAAGAGACAGTTATCCAATGTGAAAATATTAAGTCGAGGAAGAAGGGCCTAATTAAGAGAATCCAAATAAAAGGAGAAATCATATACCTGCCTAGCAAAGATATAGATTAGTACTAGTCGCTAGCAAATGAATCTTTTTTACCTACGACAGAAAATATAAATCATTATGTGTCTGGCAAAAGATGTTGAAATTTTAAAAAGTTTCCTGCATGTGAAATTTATTTGTGGTAAATGTGATTTTAGTAAAGCAACAACCATTTTCCTTTTTGTATTGCAGGAATTCCTTACAGTGAACATAGCAGTTACCTGGAAATGAAGCGCTTTGTCCAGTGGCTAAAGCCACAGAAAATCATATCTACAGTAAATGTTAGTTCCTGGAAATCCAGGAATACGATGGAGAAATATTTTAATGAATGGAAGCATGAAGCTGGCTATTGATTAAAAGACTGAAAAATGGCGTTAAGGTGTCCAACAACAGATGTGGATTTTTTTTGCTCTAAGCATCTAAATTTCCTACTCCCCCTGCCCCACCCCTTACCATGAATATACATGCACTTTACTTAAAAGTTACAGAAATATCAGTAATTTTGCCTTATGAGGCTTATTTTCTCCCAATTTACATCTGCGATAAGGTATCCAGTAAGCTGACTGAGCCTTCAGTGAAAAAATGAAAATGTGTGTAAAGCTTCTTTAAAATCTATTTCCTGTAGTCTGCAAGAAGACACCAAGAGCAGACTATCGACCATTTTCAAAGACCTTTTCTTCTTTTTTGTAACTCGTCCTTAGGATCCTCTCTGGCCTGTGTAGATGAATACATAGCTATCCTCATTTCCACATGACTTCCTGGGAGGGAACTAGGCTATATACGACATAAAGGAGCCACAAACAACATCCACACCAGGCTGAAAGTATTACAAATTAGTTATTATATGTAGTATCACATCTTATGGTAAAATCATTCCATTTTTTACAAAATGGAATTTTTATGGTATATATTTTTTTAAATAAAAAATAACATGAACTCACAGAGATATGTGATTTTTTCTTTTTGGCTCTGGTGATTAAGGTTTGTGGTTTTCTTTTTTGCTTTATGAACTATTAACACCTCAGAGAAGCCTTTGATTCCTCACTTGAAAGAGCAACCCAGTGTCATTCTCCTGACACTTTCTAGATAATTGGTATGAATCCTGGAAGAATTAATTCCTTGATTTTTAAAAAATGCTGGATCTCCCACATTGCCTAGGCTGGATGTTCAAGTGCTACTCATGAGCCTGATCCCTGTGCTGTTCAGCATAGGAATTTTGACCTGCTTCACTTCCAGCCTGGTCTTATTTGTCCCTCCCTTTTCGTCCTGGTGGCTCCTGACCTCTGAATTAGTGTGAACTTATGATCTAGGTAGTCCTCTGCAAGTTCAAGAGATGTCTCAGCCTAAGCCTCCATGGTACCTGAAATTAAAGGTATGCACCACTACATCCATCTCCCTTGATCTTTGTTTTTACCTCTGAAACCATCTAAAAAAGTTTCCCCTTTCTCCTTCCAATTGTTTCATAGGTAAGTGCCCATTTGGGCCAAAATAACTACATGCCCCCCTTGTTATTTAACTTTGAGAAGACCAAGGAACATTCCAGTACCATACTTTCCTACCCCTCAGTTATTGCACTTGAACATAGCAAAGATAGCAAATAACACTTTGTTCTACCAGCTATCATCCTAGAAACTCCCCAAAGAAAGGGGCATTTCTAACACACCAGAGAAGGAACTTTTTCTTACACAAAAAGAAAAGCTGAGAAGCCAACTTTGGAGCTGTCACACCACCCCAACTTGGGGAATTGTGACACCACAACTCCTCAATCTGGACCTCCTCTAGAAGCCCAAAGTAAACCACTCCCATGTCCAAGTGAGTATAAAGAATACCCTTTAATAAATCTCCCTTGGGCATGTAAGTTTTATGTGTAGATTTCCTTTCCTCTTCCTAGGGTTGACTAGGGTTTACCATAGAATCAATGGGGAGGCATTTGCTGGCAAATAAAGTAATGGAAATAGAGAATCCTGATTTTTAAGTGAAAATTCAAGTATCTTCATTCCATTTGTTGTAGTATGAGGCCCCATTTAAAGAAGCATTATTTGTTTTCCCGAATTGAACTCTTTGCTTTAAGATGTTAGACAAGTAAAATGTTTAGATTTGCTCTTACTTAAATGGAAATGTATCATCAATCTGGAAGTTCTTTCTAACGATACATATTTCAACCCCGCCATGCCTGCTTGTCTTGTGCAAGTCTTGCCCATTGTCCTATGTTTGTCATTGGAAGTCCACCCAAAATAGTGGAGGCCCTTCTTGATTTCTCTTGATATCATAAGGACACCAGTGAAGCACTTTGGCTGTCCATTTTTCATCCTTTGCCACATGACCAGCCCATCTATTCTTCCTGTTATACAATTCCTTATTATATTTGTTAGCTGTGTTCTTTGAAGTTCCTCTCTGGTTATATGTTACAGCCAGCTCACACCCACAATGTGCCTTTCCGTTATTGTCTGTGTATTAATTTTTAGTTCTTCAGACACTCATATTCTGTATCTTGCTGTTGTACAGCAAAACTGGTATAATTTGAATGTAGTAGTATTGAAAAGATGGGCCTTTGCTTATAATGGAAATAGAATCATTAGGCTTAGGGTAACTGATTCAATAAATTCAACCACCAGTTTTTATATCCCATTAACAATGTCCATTTCTAATGTTTCTGAATGCATACGTTCATGGAAAACACACTTAACACTATCATTTTAGTTCCCCCTAAAATAAATTCTCTTAAACTCTTATTTGCTTATCTTAGGTTTTGGTGTAGTATAGTGGCCACTTTTAAAGGAAAGGAGTCATAGAATGTACAACTGTAGAGGATCCTAGAAACCATCCAGTCCAGCCTTCAGTTTAAAAGATGAGGAAACTGAAGTCTAGGGAAGTGATTTGTTCAAAGTCTCAAGTAATGGTGGAGAGCCTGGACACAAACTTGTGTTCATAAGTCCAACACTATTTCCCATTCTACTCACAGGGAAGGTGGTTTGCTAATAGAAATTCTAGTGTCAGCATTGATTCTTAATTGACTTTCCCAATTTTTTAATAGGGCAGCTAGGTGGTAGAGTGCATAGAGTGCTGGGCCTGAAGTCAGGACAACTCATCCTCCTGAGTTCAAATCTGGCCTTAGCTACTTACAAGCTGTGTGACCTTGGGCAAGTCACTTAACACTGCTTGCCTCAGTTTCGTCATCTACAAAAAAAAAAAAAATGAACTGGAAAAGGAAATGACAAACCACTCCAAGTCAAGAAAACTCCAAATGGAGTCACAAAGAGTTAGACATAACTGAAAAAAAAAATATTTAAAATCTCAAAAGTCATTTTGTACAGAATTACACTTTAAATAAGGTAAGTACTTTTAAAATGCCTATGTTTGGAATATAGGATGCTGTTGGAGGCATTTGCAACTATTTTATTTCTAAGTAACTGCTTTTTCTTATGATTTTCATTTTTTTTCCCATTGGCAAGAAGCTTTCTGGACATTTGGAATGTTTTTCTTTGGAAATCCAGGAATATTGTTATAAGAACAGCTTCAACCTTTTTATTATCCTATGTGAAGACAGCTCTGTGCACCAACGTCACCATTTATGGCATCTGGAAATAGCTTTTGTTCTGCAGCTTTTGCTCTACAACATTGTTTAAAACCTATAACTGAATAGTTCCACAAATAATTCACATATAGAAACTAACATTTTTTAAAGTGGGTAGGGTGTGTCTAAATTAGAGATTCTTAACTTCAGGTCTGCGACATTTTAAACAATTGGATGACTTCGTTTCAGTATATTTGGTTTTCTTTGTAATAAATACTATGTACTTTATTTTAGGCACTCAAACATTCTGACAAGGGGTTCATAGGCTCCATCAGACTACATAGGAGTCCATGATACCAAAAAAATTAAGCACGCCTAGTCTAGAGCTATGTACTAACCAAGTGTTTGTTGATGGATTTGTACGTTGAGCTATTTTAAGAACCGATACCTCCACTGCCCTTTTCTTCTCCCCACTATATTTATATGTGCAAAATAAGGATCTGCTTTGTAGGATAGGGATAGAAAATGGATCTGTGATTTTATTAAGGGAACTTCCAGAGGAGGAAAATCCCTACATCAAAGCAAGTCAGCATTGTCTCTGAAAGTCTTTAAGGGTAGCCTAGAAAAACCAAGTGGTTAGTCAGGGGTGGGGAACCTGTGGCCTCAGGGATGCTTGTGGCTTTCTAGTTCCTTGGGTGTGGCCTTTTGACTGGGTCTAAATTTTACAGAACAAATCCTTTTATTAAGGAGATTTGTTGTGGGAAGTTTGGATTAAGTCAAAGGGCCAAACTTGAGGACCTAGAGGGCCGCATGTGGCCTCCAGTCTGCAGGTTCCCAATCCCTGGGATATGCCTAGGATCACAAAGCCAATATGTTTCAGGAATGGGTCTAGCTCTATGGTGACCTAAAATCCATGCAAAGAGAGAAGTAAAAGGAAGCAGATGTGAACAGAGTGATTAGCTTTATATTTCTATGAAACCACTCTCTTGTCCATTTGGCATTTTAATTCATAGGTGCAGCATCCCAAGATTGCCTTATGTGATTTGGTGTTGCTGGAATGCCACACCCACTTGACCTCAGAGTCTCGTAAATCAGAGTTAACTGCATTTTAAAGTGCATGGCTCAAAGTGAAGCAAGTTTTTGATATGGCTAATTCATTCACGACTGTTGCTTTGTATAAACATTCTATTTATTTTTCAAGTGGCTATAGGTCATAGAACTAGTAGCTGCCCAGTAGTTATTTTTAATTTACTTGAGTGCAATGAATGCATTCAAAATTTCCTCTTTTGAGCCTGAAATAGGCATCATTGGCCAGAACAAGAAACTTCAAAAAAGAATCCTCTTCTGAAACTAACCACAAAAATGGTATTTTTTGGAAACGTCATTGACATTGGCTCTGATAGCTTCTCTGGCCCACTTGCAGCTTTCCAGTCAGTTCATTTGGTAGTGATCTAGAAGAGATGCTGACACAGAAGTCCTTTTAAATCAGAAAAAGCACAGCAGAATGGTTTATTGGTAATAGTAGAATGGCTTATATGTGAGATTCATCTTGAGTCTATGACTCCTTGAATATACTTTTAACTTCTTAGTTATTTTAATATACCAAATCTCATCATTTCTTCCTTTACTTGAATTCTGATTCTTCTTCCCACTTCAAATAATCCATGTTATATTATCATAGTAACTCATTCCCCAAGATTTTATAGTTCTATTTTTAATTATTGTTATGAAACTCCATGGCTGGGATGTAGCTACGTTTGTCACCAGAATCTGAAGTGTTTCCATAAACATTAATAAATAGGAGTGCATTACCCTGCTTTGGTCTTTAGATTATACTTATGAAGATTTCCAAAATAAAACTTTGTTACACCTTTTTTATTTTTTGGACTGGACTCAAAGCTTGAATATCACATTCAGAATTTATTCAAATGGGGAGAGAGATGCATTTAGATAGTCTTTTAGTCCAGCAATCTATCCATGTTCCAATAAGGAAAATATTTTGGGATCTTATTTGAAAGTTAAAAATCCGTCTACATTCTAAGAACTGATTTCCCAGGTAAAAATTCCCCTGAGTGTCATTCCAGATAGCTTACCGGAAGTCTGGGTTTCTGAAACAAAACATCCGGTTCTTTATGTTTATGCATTAAAAAACCTGTCTGATAGGATACAGTTTTTGTTGTTACTGTTGTTTTAAAGACCTGGAAGGAAGCTTAGAGGTCATCTGGAATGACTCCAATTTTCACAGGAGGAAACTGAGGACCATCAGAAGCCATCTGGCCCCACACCCCAAGACTCAGGAAGCTAAAGTAATGACACAAGGAGTACAAGTCAGCGGTGGGATTTGAACTCAACCACTCTGACTTACCCAATATCACATCCTTAGTAAGCAGCATAGTCAGCACTTGAAGTCAGATGTTCCTGGGGAAAATCCATCTTTGTTCCACTAGGATGTTTCTTAGTGCCACTCGGTAGCTTATCTTTGACATTAGGGGGCAAATTCCAGATTAGCTGCCCTTTTTGATAAGTTTGCAACCAAGTGGGTTGCATTTGGAGGATAGTTAAGGTTCTTTCCGGATAGATGGGGCAGTGGATAGAGCATGGACCTGGAGCCAGGAAGACCCCCAGGAAGACAGCACCTCCCTCACAGAGTTATTGTGAGGATTAAATGAGATAATATTTGTAAAGCACTTTCCTGACTGGCTTGTAATAGTCACTTAATAAATACTTGTTCCCTTCCTCCCCACTCCTTTGCACTTCTATAAATAAACCAAACGGCACTGATTGCTCCTGTGATAAAAATCACAGTTTTTAGCTGGTCTATAAACAACTTAACTTTTGGTACTGCAAAAGTGAGATCTCTGTCTAATGACCAGGGGATCAGCCTCAAAGAATCTGTTGAATGAGATCTATCATTATGCAAAAGAGTTTGACCTAACTACTCACACAGGAAAAATAAGTACATGAAGAAAACCTATTATCCAGATTATGATATGCAGTGGTATTGTTAGCCTAGAATGTTCATCCATGTATATGTGTGTATACGTGTATACACACTGTACATATGTGTATATATGTATATATACACATCTATATATTATATAATATGTATATATTATATATTAAATAAATATATGCACATTTATATAATATGTTATATATAATATACAAATATACATATTTATATATAATATGTAATATATCATACAAATATATACATATTTATATATCATATGTAATATATTATACAAATATATACATATTTATATCATATGTAATGTATTATATAAATATATATTTATATATTATGTGTAATATATTATATAAATATGTATATATACTTATATACACACATATATAGTATGTGTGTGCGTGTGTGTGAGTGCATGTGCATGTGTGTGTGTGTGTACACACACATATGTATATTCTGAAAGTCAGGCCCTGCTCTCAAGGCAATTACAATCTAATGGATTGGACAAATGCTGCAATCTCTTTCTTTTTATTAATTTTCTCTCCAGTGCCTGGCCCATAGTAGGTGCGTAATAAATATTTATTGAATTGGAAATGAACTCAGCCCAGAACTGAACAGAGAGAGTAGTCTGGATTGCCTTTGAGAAAACTTCAAAGTTTTTTTTTTTTTTAAATGACTGCAACAAGCTTTTCTCTGAAACAAAGGTCCATCTTTTTAACACAAATAATCTGATGATAACGTATGGCTGTGATTCTTGGAATACCACAGTCTGTGAATCATTGCAGTTGAGGTTCACTCAAAAGGCACAGAGTAGGTGTGAGTGGGCAGTAACATATTCCGAGAAAAGGAGTTACACATAAGTAGCTGCCTCTTGGACATCCTGTAGATATCTTACACTTAACATGTCCAAAACTGACCTCAACATCTTTTCCCAAACCCTCCAAACTACTCTCAATTTCTTTCCTCCCACACTCTTTCCTCTTCTTATCTTCCCTGTTACCATCATATGTACCACCACCCTCCCAGTCTCCCAGGTTTGTAGCTCCCCATTCTCTCCTTTGACACCTGTACAAGCTTCCATCGCTTCATACCTGGAATATTGCAATAGCTTGCTGGTTGGTCTCCCTGCCTCAGTTCTTCCTCACTCCAGTCCATCCTCCACACAGCTGTCCAACTGATCTTCCTAAAGCACAGGGGTGACCATGTAAACTCCAGTGGCTCCCTATTTACCTCCAGGATCAAGTACAAATTCCTCTGCTTGGAATTCAAAGCCCTCATAATGTGGCCCCGTCTACCTTTCCAGTCTTCTTATGTCTTCCTCCCATCCACATATTTTTTTTGATCTAATAACACTAGCTTCCTTATTCTTCTTCACACAAGACATTCCAGCTCCCAACTCCACCTTCTCACTTGCCAGCTCTCATGCCTATATTTCTCACATGGTTCCTCTGGCTTCCTTTAAATCCCAGCTAAACTCCCACTTTCAACAAGAAGCCTTTTCCAGTCCCCCTTGATGCTAGCACCTTCCCTCTAAGATGATGTCTATTATATCTTGCATATATTTTGTTTGTACATAGTTGTTCGCATGTTTTCTCCTGTTCAGATGGTGAGCTCCTTTAGAGCAGGGACTATTTGCAATTTTATTTTGTTTTGTTTTGCCTTTGTATCCCCGGAACTTAGCATGGTTCCTGGTACACAGTAGGTGTTTACTAAATGCTTTTTGACTGAGTGACTGATAACTATAAATGACATCATCCAAGGATCATGTGAATAAGGCAAAAAAGATGGACTTATTGAGCAAGAACAAAGGGCAACTGACGGAGAGCCTGTGTACCCTATTGATGTCCATATAATGTAGAGAACTCAAGGAAGGGAGGCCCCCCCAGCACTGTTAGGAATAGGACATGGAAGAGGGCTACAGAAACCAGCATTACTGGAGGAAATTACCTCATCAATGAGATCTCTGCACCGTTAGAATATTTATTTACAGCCCACTACATGCCTAGCACTGTGCTAGGTACTTTGAGGAATTCAGAAGTCTAATAAATGATTTCTGATTTCATGAAGCTCACAGGCTAGTTAGGGGAAACTTACCAAATATATTTTAGAAAATTTGAGTGCCAAATTGTGTGGTACTATGGGGCCTGTGTTACTTATATATGTGATATCAAGATAAAATACTAGAGGAGTAAAAAGTCTTACTCACTGGTGAAATGTGAAAGTGACAAGAACAATTTCAAACCTCTATGTACGTAATCACAAGGAGTGAAGGTAGGGGAAGTTAATAAAGCCTTTCAAAAGCCCATTTAAGTTAAATATAACATATGCTTTTGGATTATTTTGCTATCAGTCCTATTGTAAGCCACTGTTATTTTATTCTAAATAATTCACAAGGGTGTTATTTGTTTTATCCCCAATGTAATGCAACTTTTAAAATGAAGTTCAATATGTTGGACATTATGTGATTTGTTAAAACTTGTCTGGCATTTAAGCGGAGCTGGAGCTGAATTCCACAAAGATGGCACCAAAGTAATTCAACATGCAGTTAGATAATATTATTAAACTGTTGTTCAAGTTTGTTTGAAAGAACTACTATGGACTTCCTGTTGAGGCTCTGGGCTCTGATTACATATCACATGGCATAAGGAGATAAAATTGTAAATGAACTAAGAGCAACAGTGTCTGGAAAGGGAAAAAAGGCAAAATAATCTTGTTTTGCTAAATCAGCCAGATTTTTTTTATTAGTTTCTATAATCCATGGAAATAGGGCAGTCTTCTGTTTTCTGAGCCTTGTTCTGTTACTGTTGAAAAACAACCTACAAAGAAACAGATTTACAGAAAACAGAATCAAATGAATGACTTAAAATATATCTAAAATCCAAGCAAAATAGTCATTATCACAGCCTTTGGTTCTCTAATTGACTTAAAATTTTGCTAGGAGTTACCAAGTCCTTTTCAGAGTTGCTCATCCATCTTTGGTGTCTTCCTGACAGTCAGCTCTCACCTGTGACTCTAAGAAGCTGTAGCATACAGAGAGAGAGAGACACCCACATAAAGAATTGTGTGTATACTTGTATTTCCAGTGCCTAGCACATTGCTCAGAGGCTGACCCATATTTGTGCCTCTGTGTGTGTAAAAATATATGTAGCCTATGTAAATTCCAATGGATCCCCAGAGCTTGACCACATCTCCCTCTCAGGATTCTAGAGTACCCCCAAAGGGTTGGGCATAATTCTCCAATGCTACTGTCTTGATCTCCCACTGGTATATATCTCCTCCAAGATTATCAGTTGAGAATCAATTTAGTCACTAACCCTTAAATAAATATTTTAAGAGGAATATTTATTAAGGTAAGACAATAGGAACAGTTCTTACAAAACATCCCTTCTCACCACCCCAAACATCTATACCAGTCTCTTCTGCAAGTTCATACAGAATCCAGGGGAAAGTGGACTCAAGCTTAGAAAACATATGTGGCAAAGAGGTAATTCACAGCTCTTGGTCGTTAGAAGTTGTTTTCTCCTATTAGTAGGCTGCTCGAGAAATTCCCTTTAGTCCTGGCATAGTTTCCTTCCTGGTCTCCTTATGATTTTGAATTCAGACTGTCCTTGGCTCCTGACTTGGACATTATGGTTAACCACTACTATCTTGGGGTGTTGAATGCTGATGGGAAGATGGGAAGTCCAAATCCTCTGGACCCCTCGTATTCTCGAAGTCCTCCTCCAGCCAAAGAAGGAGGAGGAGAGGAAGCAGGGAGGAGACCTAACCAAGGCTGAAGCTGAAG
The DNA here is from genome assembly GCF_011100635.1 of Trichosurus vulpecula. Taxonomy (NCBI): domain Eukaryota; kingdom Metazoa; phylum Chordata; class Mammalia; order Diprotodontia; family Phalangeridae; genus Trichosurus; species Trichosurus vulpecula. Next base: position 100,651,599 of record NC_050580.1, read on the forward strand.
CCTTTCCGCCTCCCCTCAGGGGGGCATCCCTGCTCACAAGGTGCTAAAAAGCCACATTTCCTCCAATTTCTGGAAACCACTCCCTTTTTAACTCACTTGATAATTTAGAGAAAATCCCGGGGGTTTGGCCAAGTTTCCTTGGCCTATCCAAACTCAGTTCTTGTAGAAAATCATTCCAACTCAAAGGCTTTTTAGCACTTAGTTTAAGGCCTTTCAGTGATTGTTTGAGACAAGTGCTCACCTAATTATGGTATTAAGGCTTAAATGAACTCAGGTGGTTTCAGCCCCACCTTTACATATTTATATGGAATGTGTGTGGACAATTCTGTAATGTCAAAATATAACTCCTTTTTAGTTAAGAATTAGTCTAATAGAAATTAAATTGAACTACTAATACCTCCCCAATTCAACCAGGTGCATTTTGAAGGTAGATGTGCAGATTATTAGGATGCTAGTTCTTTCCCTTTAAGGTTGTGGGGTGGATGTAGGGAAACAGGAAAAACCAAAACTGCATAAATGGAAGAGAACGTTGAGTGGGTCATGGTAAAGTCTGTAGAAAAATAGCTATGGATCTTAGTAAATAAAACAAGCTGCCTTTGAGTCAGCCAACAATTTCTGAAATATCGCAAGACATAGCTAGGGTTATATAGCATCTTCAGAAAGCTTTCATGTTGTTTTTAGAACTTGAATAGCTTCATTTTTTTACATACCTAGTCTGATGAGATAGTGTTTATTAAGCACTATGCAAAGCTAAAAGTGCTGTGTAAATGTGAAATAATATTTTTATTACTATTAACCTGTAAGTGGCATTTAAAGGAAATATTCTCTTAAGAGCTAATATGTTCTCCAATTTTGCCAGCTACAAGATTTAGTTTATCTTTTTGTCAGAGGCTTCCACTTTTTCTTTATCATTTCATCTGAAATAAGAATCTATTATGTATGGTGGTGTCATATACTTATCTTATACTTTAATAATTGTGGTTATTTAACTTTAATAACTGTGGAGCTGTAGCACTCCCTTCTGTGCTCTCTCCCTAATCCTCATGCACATTGATACGCTGGCATCCCCAAAAAGTCAGTTGACTGCTATTTTCCTCAGGGTTCTTGGGATAACCTTGAAGCATTGAGGTTTCTAATATTGCCATTCATATGTTCCCATTGGCTTACTTTCCATTATCAGTCAAATTTATTTAGCTCTTACAAAAGATATTACTAAGCAAATACAATAACAGTTGGAATGAAACAACTCCCCGCAAATTCACCCAAATACTGGGGATATACTCTCCTCCTGTATACACGAGATCTCTAGGAAGCATTAGTTCGAAGTGTTGAAGGACACTGATAGTGAGACACATATGTTGAGAAAACATGTGACAAAGGGGTACTTCACAAATTCTGGTTTCTGAATTTCTCCCTTCCTGGAGTCCTCACTAAATTTCCCTTAGGTGTTTTCTCTTCTAGGCTCTGAGGGTCAATACCTCTGTTGACCATGCACCCAATACTTCTCTCTGCCTTGAAGAGATATTACTCTTCGAACTTGTCCCTACATTCAGGTACCTGTCTTACCACATCTGGCTATAAAGGCTTCATCTGTCATTAGTGACTGCTACCAAAATGGTCACTGCTACTGCCTCTGGTCACTAGTGCAAACTCTGATGGGACTTCTATATCTTCTGAACTTAATAGGTCATTAGATTACTCCCATCTCAAAATAATCCTTTGTCTAAGATCAGGAAAAAATAAATACAAATGGAGGCACCAGGTGCTCATGGACACGTGGTAGCTGGGTGGGAGACAAGCTTAATGCCTTGTCACCTTTCTAGTTGGGAGTCAGGAAAACAGAGGCATAACCTTTCCTTTCCTCAGGAGACCCCAAGCTTATACCCAGTACGTTTCTCTCTGCTACTGTTTAGATATGTTATATTTTCTACTTTTCCAATTTCTTTTTTTTTAGTTAAAAATTAAAAAAAAAAAGAATAAGCATTTATTTTTCCCTCCCTCCTATCTCCCTCTCCCTAAGTAGAAAAAAACAAAAAGCCCATGTAACAAATAGGCATAGTCAAGCAAAACAAGCATCAACTGTGTTGACCATATTCAAAAATGTATATTTCATTCCATCATTTTTCTGTCAAGAGATAGCTAACATTGTTCATCATCGGTGCTTGAAATCATGGTTAGTCGTTTCATTGATTAGACATCTTAAGTCTTTCAGTTATTCCTTTTTAAAAAAAGCAATATTGTTGTTATTGCATAATTTGTTCTCTAGTTACTTCTCCCTTCACTTTCCATCAGTTCACACAAGTCTTCTCAAATTTCTTTGAACTTTCTTTTCATCATTACCCACAGCAGAATAATATTCCAGTTATGACGTAATTTGTTCCAGTTTTTCCAATAATATGGTTGGGGCAGGGTGGTGGTGGCGGATATTTTTCCTCACCACTCCAAGGGATGAGTCTCTCTCAGGAAATCAGTTTCATGTGCTAGCCCAGGGATTGCCCCTACCCCCACACCTTCACCCTGTCCCTACCCTTCCCTTGCCCACTGTGGCCATGTTGCTTGGGGTAAGTTCTTCTCTTAAAAAAAAAAAAACCAGTGAAGTTATGCCAAAGACTTGACTGTCCTCCAGGGCTAAAGCTCAAGCTGCCTAATTGTTATTCAGCTCCTTGGTGGGCTCGGGCCTTATTTATATGGCTTCCTCTTCAGTGAAGGACATAAAAAGCCCACGGGGAGGCAGGTCCTTCAGACTCTGGCAGATGACCCAAGGACGCATGAATCAGCACACCCTGCTGTGTTGACCAGATTTATTTCCATATGGAGCCAAGGTGGGAGTTCAGGTACATCTCTCAAGACGGAGTCCTATATCCATGTTGAGTATCCTAAGTCATGACTAGATAAATCTCCTTGGGTTAATAGTTGAATGACCTATAAACACCTCCTTTCATTGTAATATCAAACCTAAGCTACAAAGGAAACCAGTCTGAGTCAAGTATAGCCCACCCCACTACAACTCTCTGGTTCACCACTTGGCTGACCTATCACAGAACTGCTTAATTTTGATTTGGTCTATCATTGTATATAGGCCTAAGGGGGTGTTTGTGATTGTTTTTACTCAATTATATATGGTGTCATCCTTGTTTTTCCAAATATCAGAGCACTTATTGCTATTCTCAAATTGAATAGGGAATTATTCACACCTCCTCTGTACTTTTGTTTGATTTATTCATCTGTCTGGTCTTTTTGTGATTAATTGCATTAATTGAGGTTGCAGGGGAAAATCTCTATTCTTACATATATGTATATGGGGAAGATGTGTGTTTAATCTTAAGATATCTTTTTAAGATAAGAATTAGTCTAATAAAATGAACTTGAATTAGCAACATATCTGTAATTTAACTCATCCCCTAAATAGGGGGATGTATTAACTTTGTGGGTATACTCTTAGTTTCTGTCTTGGGCCTTTTACTCTCTTTGGGGGATGTTATCATCTGCCATGGATCTAATTATCATCTTATGGAAATTACTCACAGGTCTATATATCCAACCACCAGGAGCTTTCCTGAGTTCTTCATCACCAACAGTCCATTGGATGTTCCAAAGTGGATATCCAGAAAACATCTCAACATTAGTAGACATAAAGCATATAACTCAGTATCTATTCCCCAAACCCACTTCTCTACTGACCTTTCCTGTTTGGACCTGGGGCAACACCATTCTTTCAGACCCTAGATTGATCACTTCAGCATCATCCTTGACCCCTCGCTCTTCCTCACCTCATCTATGTGAGCAGCCAGGTGGCACGGTGGATGGAACACTGGGCCTGGAGTCAGGGAGATTTGAGTTCAAATGTGGCCTCAGACACTTCCTAGCTATGTGACCCTGGGCAAGTCATTTAACCCTGTTTGCCTCAGTTTCCTCATCTGTAAAATGGGGACACACTGGAGAAGGAAATGGCAAACCACTCCAGTATCTTCGCCAAGCAAACATCCATGGGGTCACGAAGAGTTGGATGTGACTGAACAACAATGAAATCCTCTATACCCAGAATGTATTCACGCCACACCTCTGCCTCTTGCAATCCCTCACTTCCTTCAAGATTCAGTTAACTACTACCTTGGAGCCTTCCCTGACCCTTCCAATTACTACTGTCTTGTCTCCCTATTTTCTTTATATTTAACTACCTTGTATTTAACCAAAAAAAATATTCTATACATATTTATTCTGAATATACTTTTATATCTACACACTGTCTCCTCCAAGCTGTTAAGAGCAAGGATTATTTCATTTTTTTCTTTGTGTCTCCTGTGCCTAGCAGTGCCTAGCACACAGCAGGTGTTTAATAAATGCTCATTGGTTGAATATTTCCAGCTATCATTTATGGATTTTTATTTTATGTGTACAATCCAAGTTATTCAAATTCAAAAGTACACAAGGATCTTATAGAGGCCCTGCACAGAGATGTAAATAAGAGTATAACAAGTAGAAAGACCCTGGCCACTTCTTTACTCTGGTATTCGTGTCTTCTTAAGGATCTTATAAGCAGAGGGAAGGCTTGACACAAAGGAGTAACACAAAGATGACAAAGGGTTGGACAACAAGAAACGAGAAAAAATGAAAAGAACTCAGATTATTTTGATTGGAGAAAAGAACGTTTTAACATGGATCTTTCAAGTAAACAAAAGACTTTTATATAAAAGATGGTGACCAGCTGGTCTCTATCTCTAGGAGTATGAAGAATTTTGGTTAGACAATGTCCTGATTCTTAAGTATTGACAGGACTTTCCGGTGGGGTGAGGTTGGGAGGACAGATGCATTCCTCCACTTCTATCTTAAAATAAAATATGATATATCCCAGAGGGCTGAGACTCTAAGATCCTCCATGAAGGCAGGGGGATAGAATAGATGGCTTTTCTAGGTCCATTTCAACCCTAAAATATTATAATTATCTGATCACTGGTTAATTTCAAACATTTTGAAAGCATATACATAAAACCATACATTATTTTAAACATCTCACCTATTCTTATGTCACCAGAGAAAACTGGCCAAGAAACTCTTGCGTTTCCTTCCTAAGGCCGATGACTTTCCTTAAAAAAATTTGTCCTTATTCCAAGTTATGTCTTCGTATACTTCTAGATGGGCATTTGACTTTTTTTTTTTTTAAAATGGGATTCTGACAAAAAGCAGGTGAGAAGTCAGAAGTCATCAGAAGTTCAGTACCAAGGTTTTTTTTTTGTCACCATTTGAAATTCCTGAACAAGGGAGAACAGATGGCTTCTAACACATCAGCTGTGCCAAATAAGCCAATTTGGGAGAAAAGGATATAGATCCCTTTGATGCTGATCTATGTCGAGAAGAAGGGGGAAGGTTAGGTAGGTGTTGTGCTCAGCCCTAGACATCTGTCAGAATCTGTTTCCTGTCTTCTACTATATGAGGATAAGGAAATTTAAGAAGCTGATCGAGATGACTTTATATGTTATAGGGAAAACAGGAAAAATAGTTTTCCTGAGTTTTCTTCTATCAGGTGATTTAAATTTTGAAATTCACTAATATATCTTGGCAACGAACTCTGAAGGTAGTTTGATTTTTTGGTTCCACATCAGATAGAATGGGAGTCAGGAATACTTAAGTTTAAATCTTGCTTAATGCTTTTACTATCTGTGTGACAACGGGCAAGTCATCCAATCTCTCTGGGACTCTGTTTCCTCATCTGGAAAGTGAAGTGGGTGCACTCAGTGTGGCCCTTTTCAGCTCTAACTTTATGATCCTCATGAGATTAAATACCAACAGGAGAGTGACCTAAGAAAGAACACAAGTATTGAGGCTTCAATATATAACAGTCTCTGCACTCAGGGAATTTATATTAAAAAATAATACACAGAAAACCACAATAAATAGACAAGCTAACATATAATAAAGTATTACATTGTGTAGAACGGAATCTTCAGGGTAAAAGGGTTCAATGAAAGCAGATACTAGTTAGGAAAAACCTTCCTGCAAGAGTCAGTTGAAAATTAAACTGGCTCTTAAAAATAGATAGGATTTAGATAGGTAGAAAGGAGAGGAAAGCTTTGAAATTAAATTCAAATTGACTTTAAATACTACTAATGGAAAATTACTTTGAGGAAAGTCTTAATTTGAGAATTTTTGTCAAGTAGAAGGATGAATGTAACCATTATTTGAATTAACCAGTCACCGAGCATTTATCAAGCCTTTACTATGTGCCATAGTCACTCGGCTAACCACTGGGGATTCAAATAAAGGCAAAGACAGTTCCTACCCTCAAGGAACTTAATACAATAGAGCAAGTATTTGTCATACACATGTGCTAGACACTGTGTATACTTACAAATATTATCTCATTTGATTTTCACAACAACTCTGTAAGGTAGGTACTATTATGGCCATCATTTTACCAATTGACAACACTGAGGATATAGGACTTGCCCAAGGTCACGTAGCTAGTCAGTGTCTGAGGCCAGATTTGCACTTAGTTCCTCCTCACTTCAGGCCCACCACTCTAACTGCTGTGCCACTCAACTACCTACATTCTAATGGTTAGAGGTAGAATGTAAGTAACCTTACATTCTAAGTACGTAAGTAACGTACCTGATACATTCAGAATAGAGGGAAGGTAATCTTAGAGGAGAAGGCTCTAGCAGCTGGGGGATGGGGGGAGATTTCCTGCAGAAGGATTGACTGAGCTTTGAAGGAAGCCAGGAATTTTAGGGGGTGGAGGTGAGAATGGAGAATATTCTCAGCATATTTGAAATGCTTTAAGATATACCACAAAGTACATTTTGTGATGCAGGACAAATGATGGAATGGTAAAACACATCTTTTCCTCTTCTAATTTTTTTAATAGATTTTTTTTGTTGTTACCTTTTGTTATTTACCCTGTATCTCTCCCCTTTCCTAGTCCCGAAGAACCTTCCCTTATAACAGAGAATTTAAATGACCAAAAAAAAAACTCCTCCTCTAAGTTCAGTAATTCTATGAACTTTTACCCACTCCTAAATTATCACCTTATCAAAGTTCCAAAGGACAGTTTGGCAGCAGAGAAAGTTTTCCACTGGGTCACATTTAAAATCAGTGTGTTATCAGCAAGCTGACAGAGACAGGATTATGCCACTTCCCAGCATGAGTTCCCATCAAATCAAACCTTCAGCTCCTAAACTGTTCCTGCTTTGTGTTTAGATGCTTCTGTGTGTTTTACACAGGGAGCAAGAATCCAAAAGTTCAGAATTTCTGCAAAACTTAGCCTTACTATCTTAAGAAAAATATCCTTAAAATAATGCAGTTTAATGGTATTAGAAATTATGCAGTCAGAATTTTCCTATCAGTTATCAATATGCAGATCATTGTGTTTCCAAGATTCCTTGGCTAAGGATTCCATCACTCCATCCCAGACATCTTCTTGCTATCTACCATGCCACTGCATCATCTAGGGTATGGGTCCTCTAGAGATTATGTCCTAGGGGACTCAATCTACCTAGCTTTGGTACTTTTTTTTAATTTAAAAAATTTTTTGGAGGGGGGAAGGCAGGGCAATTGGGGCTAAGTGACTTGCCCAAGGTCACACAGCTATTAAGTGTGTTAAGTGTCTGAGGCCAGATTTGAACTCAGGTCCTCCTGACTTGAGGGCCGGTGCTCTACTCACTGCACCACCTAGATGGCCCCAGCTTTGGAACTTTCAATATCTGTCCTGACTGGTGAGTCAATGAGCTCAAATTCAGGTAGCCAGTCCACCATATCTAGTGGGTCCCAAATCACCAGACAAATGCTCTCAGCCCCTATCCTACCTAGGTTACCTTTTGCCCTGTTGCCATAACTTCTTTACGGCACCCCCTCCTCCCACATATTCCTTTGGGAACTATAATCAATTCAATACTGCCATTACTTTTGGGAAGGGCATGTGAATCTATTCCCCAATGGCTCTACTCACCATCCCTGTGACTTCTCAGGAGGGAATATCTTTTCTTGGCCATTATTATCATAAACCTATTGGTTTTATTAGAGTATAAGCTTCTTGAGGACCAGGACTACATCAAATTCAATATCTTTTGTATTTTTATCCCTAACCCTTAATTATAATGCTTGATACATAATGTTTTTAATAAATGTTTTTCATTCATTCACTTTGTAATGAAATCATGAGCTTCTGTTATCTACAATTTGAAAATGTGTATTAAATTCAACATGACTGTAATAAAATCAACCTTTTTGTCTCCTTCTGAAGTTTTTTATTTCCTTTTGTTTTATTGTTTGTTTCATCATTTCATGTTTTACATTTGTCTTTTTCCAAAATAACTTTTTAAAATGTTAATTTACTTTAACCAAATTTGGTGAATGGCTTAAGGATATTAACATTTAATTTGCAGGTTTTTGGTCTGCTGTGAGGAAACAAAGTGCCAGCTGACAAAATTTTTAGACTGGTACATTGATTTACTCAATTTCATTCTCACAGTTGTACTTATTCTTCTCCAAAATATATGCATTTTTATGAATTTTGGCATTTTGAACTGAAGTTTTCTGAGTACAAAAGCAACATTCTTGTCATTATCCCATTTAAAATCCATCTGTTTCAGTTTTGTGTTTCAGTTATGAATAGGAGTACCAAACACATACCTGTATGTGTCAGTAACATATTGATAGTGATATTCCCTAGCACAGAAAACAGCTTTGTAATCTGGGAAGCAGCTGTCTCCATTCTGAAGAGATAATTTTTGAAATAAGTGAACTTGCTGGTATAAGTTGTAGTGTGGGTACTGGCACTAGTGTTATCTGAAGGGACAGATAGTTCATCTCCAGACCTCCCTTATCACTAATAACTTGACCTACTCCCAAATGGTCCTAGAATGCTCAAGGTGATTAGATGTAGATACTTGTTTTTGTCATTTCAGTCATGTCCAGCTCTTCATGACGCCATTTGGGGTTTTCTTGGTAAAGATTCTGGAGCGGTTTTCCGTTTCCTTCTCCAGCTCATTTTACAGATGAGGAAACTGAGGCAAACAGGAGTAAGTGCCTTGCCTAGGGTTACACAGCTAGTAAGTATCTGAGGCTGGAATTGAACTTAGGAAGATGAGTCTTCCTGACTCCAAGCCTGGAACTTTATCTACTATGCTACCTAGCTGCCTAGTCATTTTTATTACTATTTTAAATTTTATGTTTAATTAAATTTTATTATTTAATAAACAGAAACCTGCTTTTTTCCCTCTTACCTCCTACCTCATTGGAAAAAAAAAGGAAGAACAAAATCCTTGTAACAAATGTGCATAGTTAAGCAAAACAAATTCCCTTATTGGCCATGTCCAAAAGCAAATAAGTCTCATTCTGCGTTGAGTCCATCGCTTCTCTGTCAGGAGGTGAGTTAGCATGCTTCATCATCTGTCCTCAGAGTTCTTATGGTTTTCAAAGCCATTTGCCTTTATGATGTTGTCATTATTATATAAGTTGTTTTTCTGGTTTTGAGTGAGGGAGGGCTGGTGCAAAGTCACCAGCCTCACTTTCTCCTCCAGAGTCATCTGGATCGAGTGACCAGACATTCATCAGGATGACTGGAGATGACCCAGGATGCAATGGGAGACCCTGGCCCGTTCAGGCTAAGGCCTTTTCATGTACCCAGCTAGTTGGGTAATTCATCTCATCCTCTCCCTCTCCCTCTTCTTCTCCTCTCTAAAGGAATGTAAATTTTGATGGCCAGAAACTGCCTACTTAACTTGGGGGTTATTGGCTAGATTTCTTTCTTTCTTTCCTTCTTTTTTCCTTTCTTCCTTTCCTTCTTCCTTCCTTCCTTCCTTCCTTCCTTCCTTCCTTCCTTCCTTCCTTCCTTCCTTCCTTCCTTCCTTCCTTCCTTCCTTCCTTCTTTCCTTCCTTCTATCTTTCCTTTCTTCTTTTACAAAACCTTAAACCCAGTTCACTCTGAAGCTCAGACTGGACCACAATAGGTCCCTGCCCAAGCTCCACTTAATGGCTGTATTTTGGGCCCTCCTGGCTTAGAGTGAATGTCAATGGTAACTATTTCTTTTTGGAACCGCAACCCTGAGGGTCATCCCCTCCCAGCTTGATTTTTTTCTTCTTTTTTTCTAATTAAAGGGGCTATCACTTGACTCACTTCTTAAAGAGGCCTATTCACTGAATGGGTTTTACCTCACTCTAAGTGAGTACCTGAAAAGGCCTTAGCCTAAAAGGTCCAGGGTCTCCCAATGCATTCTGGGCCATCTCCAGTAGTCCTGGTGAATATCAGGCCACTGGACCCAGATGGCTCTGGAGGAGAAAGTGAGGCTGGTGACCTTGCACAACCCTCCCTCGCCCAAATCAAAGTCAACTGAAAGTCATGTTATCATTTCCCTGATGCCATGGTCCTCTTCGAAAACAAAGGACAAACACAACAACCTTTTCTGGTTCTCATTTCATTCTCTATCATTTTATACAAAACTTCAAAATTGTTCTTTTTTATAATATTGATATTATAGTAAAAATTCATCTTCTGGTCTTTCTCATTTACTCTGTGTCAATTGATACAAATGTTTCCATGTCTCATTGAAATCATCTTTTTCATCATTTCCTAAAGCACAATAGTATTTCATTATGTTCATATACCATGATTTGTTCAGCCATTCCCCAACTTATTCCCCTAGGGTCCAATTTTTAGCTAAAAGAACTACTATAATTATTTTTGAAAATATAGTATCTTTTTCCTTTTTCTTTGCTCTTTGGATCTGGGTCAAAGGATATGTGCTATTTAGTAACTTTTGTGTATAATTTGAAGTTGCTTTCCAGAATGGTTTTACCTATTTACATGTCCACCTATGATGTGTTACTGTGCTTCTCCAGCCCCCCCCCACCCCCCACCACAGTTCATGCAACGTTTGTCATTCCACTTTTATCATCTTTGCCAGTCTGATAGGTAGAAGATGAAACCTCAAAATTGCTTTCATTTGCATTTCTCTAATTATTAGTGATCTGGAGCATTTTATTTTAATATGATTAGGAATAACCTGGGTTTCTTCCCTCAAAGAATACGTGTTTATATCATTTAACTGTTTATGGATTGGAGAATGGCTAATATTCTTATAAATCTGAATCAATTCCTTATATATCCTAGAAATGAGTTCTGTATCAGAGAAACTTGCTGCAAAGATTTTTCCTAGTTGTTTTTGTTGAAGTTTTAGCATGGTTGAATTTTGTGCAAAACCTTCTAAATTTTATTTATTCAAAATTATCCATTTTGTCTTCTGTGATCATCTCTATATCTTTTTTTGTCATGAACTTTTCCTCTATTCATAGATCTAAAAGCTATTTTCCTATGTTTCTTTAATTTGTTTATGATATGACCTCTTAAATTTAGGTAACAGATCCATTTTGGTCTAAATCTAATTTCTTCCCTATTGTTGTCCAATTTTCTGGTCAGTTTTTCTCAAGTAGTTAGTCCATCTTTGAATTTAATTGGATACTAGGCTATTAATATTATTTGCTTCTGTATGTTTCACTAATCTAATGTTTAACCTAATCTGTTTCACTATCCCTTATTCTCATCAAATGACTAGTACAATTTTTTGTTTTGCTGATACATTGGTTTGATGACATATTTTACTTTAATTCCTTTGTTCATTGGGTATTGCAGGATGTTCATGCCCTGAATATTACTTCTTCTCTTTCTCTTTGGATGACTTTCTCCATTTTAATTCTTTAAGACTATTGTGTTTCATGACTCAATGATTCATTTTATAGATAAAGAACATCACTGGAAAATAATTAGTAATAAAAAGATGTATGTATGTATGTGTGTGTGTGTGTGTGTGTGTGCGCGTGTGTGTGCGCGTATGTGTGTGTGTGTGTATTGTTTGTCAAGTATTTACCCACCTACCCCTGCAACTAACTATATATGATAGCTTAGAAAATGAATGCTCTTCATATACATGTGTTTTTCAACATCGTAGGTAGGCTAAACTCTTCAGAGTGATCACTGGTCTCATCCAGAAGGCTCTATAACGTTCAGAGACTTGATAACAATCATCACAATTTCAGCTTCAAAAACAGCATCTACTTTGCTCTAAGCTGTTTAGGTGGTGCAGTGGATAGAGTGCTGTGACTAAAAGTTAGGAAGTCCCAAGTTCAAATCAGACCTTACATACTTACTAGCTGTGTGACCCTGGGCAAATTGCTTAATTTCTGTCTGCCTCAGTTTGCTCAACTCTAAATTGAGGATAATAATAGCACTTATCTTCCAGGATTGTTGTGAGGATCACATAAGATAATATTTATAAAGCTTATTACAATGCCTGTCATGTTCAGATGTTTCTACCTCTTCAAGACCCCATTTTGGGGCTTTCTTGGCAAAGATACTGGAGCAGTTTGCTGTTTCCTTCTCCAGTTCATTTTACAGATGAGAAAACTGAGGCAAACAGGGTTTAAATGATTTGCCTGGGGTCACATAGCTAATGATGTCTCAGGTCTTCCTGACTCCAGGCTGGGTGTTCCATGCACTGCACCACCTTTCTTCCCTATCATATTAGTCAGATGCTTAATGAATCCTTGTTTTCTTCTTTCCTCCATAGGGGAATCTTCATGTGTTGAATCTCTAAGACAATAGTGAACACAGTTGGTGAGTATACATCAGATAAGCCTGTTTTATACCTTGCCTGATACTAATGACCAAAGTTATCCCTAAGGAACTTATCTGTCAAGGAATAGTATGTAATTTTCACACATTGGGAGACACATTGCTGGAAAAGAGCCTTTAAAGTGGTATTTTGCTCTACCAAATCAAATGCTTTTAATTTATAGTTAACATACAGTAAATGCAATGGGTTTTTTTATTCTCTATATCTTTGTATGATGGTAAAGATATGAAATTTTGTTTAGGAAACTCTTCCTGATCTTTTATAATACTATCAATGTGTGTGCAGTTTATATTCATAAAAAATTTATGCAGATGGAAAAGTAAGCATATGGTTCAGTAGTTATTGATAATCTATCACTTTTTTTTGGTGGTGGTTAATAAGGTCAAGATTGTTTCAGTGTTCTTGGAATTTTTTCCTACTTTAGATACCATGAACATTGATCATTCAATGCCTTCAATATTCTATCACGCGGACCTTTTCCAGTACATTTAGTTTGTTCAGCTGCCTTTTCTATCTTTGGTAAGTACCATTCCATCTCTTCTGGAAACACAAATAGGACAGTGAGGTTAGAGTACAATTGTGGTGACTCCATTATCCTTGATGGTGAAAAGAGTTCATTAAAAAAATATTTGCAGATCTTTTCTTTGATTTCTTTGGTGTCTTCCTTTTAGATTCACACCTCAGTGCCCTTGAGAGGACTTTTCATAGTTGGATCTCTTGCCAAGCTTTCTTTTAACTGTTTTTCCCCCTCCACTGATTCACTGTTTTATGACATGATACTGCTCACCATTATCCACAATTTTTCTCCACAAGATTTTACAAGCTAGTTTATATTCTAAACTGGTGTTGCCCTTGGTTGCCATATGTCTCTCCTTGGCAAGTAAGTCAAGTGTTTGCTGACTAAGGTCTCTCTTGGTCTCTTCATTACGGAAATGAATTTATGTTGGCTAACTTCCCATATGAAATTATTATAGCTGGTATTTAAATCCTTTCTTTCATTCATTTCCTACTTTTTGACATAAACAACTTGTCTTAAAAGACCAAAGTTTTTAGTTGTAAACTATATTTTTCCTCACTTTTTTCTTTCTTCTGGCTTTATATTATTCTGATCTTTGTGCTAACAAAATGGTGGTCTGACTGCATAAAGATGACATTCAAGAATGACACCTCTGTCAATAATTTCCTATTGGTTAAAATATGATTAATTTAATTTTTTAAATGTCATTTGGAGCTCTCTAGGTCTAGTATCTTCCAATTATTTTCTTAAGAACTATTTGTGGTTTATAAATGTGAGAATTATCTGTGGTCTATACATCTTTGTCTCTCTCGTTCCTTATTTCTGAACCATATTTTCAGACATGTTTTGCTGCCTTCCCTCAACTATTCCTATCTCTGCATTGAAGACACCAAGTAAGAGTACATATTAATTTAATTTGAAAGATCTTATTGAATTCTTCTTCCTCTTCATCCTCTTCAACAGATGCTTTTACATAAACTGCAAAATATTTATTGTGAGCACTGAAATAGAAGATGACCAAATGTTCCATGAAAGGAGGTTGCTTTTGGATTGATGATGAAAAACTTTGCCAGCTCCTTTATCAGCCTCTCCAAAGAGAAGCTGTGAGCCATCCTAATTACAACTTCCTTCTATCTTCTGGGTTCATGCACTGTGAGAATATAAATATTGATACAATTTAATTCCTCCAATATTTTGTCTACTTGTTATCAAACAACATTTTTAGTGCCAATGGTTATTATTTATAGATGATCTAAAAATTATGTGATTCCTTGTACTCTCTGCCATTTTCCCAACCATTCTGCCACCACATTTGAAATGTTTGCCAACATGTTTGTTAATTTGCTGTCTCCTTTATTAAATTGTGAACCTCTTGAGGGCTCTGTGAGTTTCTTGAGAGACAGTCTTTTGCCTCTTTTTGTATCCCCAGGTCTTAACATGGTGACTGGCACACATTAGGTACTTAAATGCTTATTCCTTTCTTCCTCCTTCCTAGTGCCCAGTTATACGGTTGAAAATATTAATTTTAGGTAAGGTAGAGAAACGTACTCTTCTGAGAAAGATTTGAGTGAGCTAAGCTATTTAGGAATGGAACAACAAGTGGTTCATTACACTCTTGGAACTGATTAGCCCCTCTGGACATGACGACAACTCAAGAAAGCAAACAATTGTTTATACACCAAGTAGCACCAATATTTAGGATGCAGTCAATTTTTCACCCTTGCTTATTTTTGAACCCCAGACTTGAGTCCCTAAGGAAATTAGAATCTTTGATCCCTGTTTATGCCTAAAAGAGACCATGGTAGCATTTCTTTATCATTTCCTGGCTTAATGAGAGATCATATTGTGAACCAATTTCCATCTCTCTCCTCAGATTTCAGTGTCAAGACAAATTTGGCCAGCTGGTTTGCTTCACTGATAAAAGAATGGCAGACTCTGCTTGTAAATAGCTCTGGCTGTGTCAACAAGCTTATAAATTCATTTTTTGTTACCCTCCAATTCTCCAACATCTACTTCAAAAGCACAGCTCCCTTCTCTAGCAGTGAGTTGCCTAGGTGATTAATCTTGATAACAGTTCTCTTTGATTTCTCATTTTGAACATTGGTAAGACTTATAGAGCTGTTTCAATAGCTGCCACTCACAGATAGATTTGAGTTTGGTTGACATGGTCAAGCAGCTCAGAATGTCTTTGTTCAGTAAGTTAGTGAGGTCTTGGTCCAGTGGTAATTTCCATGCCTAAAAGGGCCTTCATCATTAGTCAGTCAACACATTTATCAAGCACCTAAAATGTGCCAAGCATTACGTTAGGTAGTAGGAACACAAAGACTAAAACAAAATGCTCTGCCCTTAAGCAGCTTACAGTTAAACAGTAAAAACCACATGCATACTGGGAAGTAATATAAAATAAGTACCAAGTAATTTGGAGGGAGGTTGGGCAGCAAGAAAGGCCTCGTGAAGGAGCTAGCATTTGAGCTAAACTTCAAAGGAAGTTAGAGATCAGAGACGTTTAGGTGAGGACTGCCTTCCAGGTATGGGGAACAGACTAGACATGGGAGATGGAAATGTCATATGCATAAAGTAGCAGCAAGAAGCCCAATATGCTTAGACCATAGAGTCCATGAGCTATGTGGCAGAGGGAATACAGCACTGGACCTCGAGTTCAAATCTGGCCTCAGACACTGACTAGCTGTGTGACCCTGGGCAAGTCATTTGACGCTGTCTCAGTTTTCTCATCTATAAAATGAGTTGGAGAAGGCAATGGCAAACCACTCCAGTATATTTGCAAAGAAAACCCCAAATGTGGTCAGACTTATGAAGATTACCTTGGTAACTGAGTGGAGGATAGGTTAGTGAGAGGTGAAATTTGAAGGAGGGAGGCCAATTAGGAAGCTGTTAGAATAGTTCAGGAGAAAGGCAATGAGGGTCTCATAGAATCATAATAGTGGCAATAGTATTTATATGGCCCTTCAAGGTTTGTAAAGCACTTTACCCATGCTGTTTCATTTGATCCATATAAGAACCCTGTGAGGTAGGCGCCATTGTTATCACCATTTAATAGATGGGGTTAAGTTACTTTTCCAAGGTCTCAGAGCTGCTAAGTGTCTGAGACAGGATTCAAACTGAGGTCTTGCTGACTCCAGGTACGACACTCCATCCACTATACTATCCAACCTTCTCTAAGTAGGGTACTGGCCATGTGAATAGAGAGAAGGAGATGGATATGAGAGATATTATGACAGCAGAGTTGACAAGACTTGTCAACTGGTTGGACATGAGTTGTAAGAGAGAAGAAAGGATAAAGGATGACCCTGAGGTTATAAACTTAGGCACCCCAGAGAGAAATAGGAAAGTGAGGAAAAAGTGATGGGCTGGAGGGAAAGACAATGAGTTTTGTTTTTAGATATATTGCCTCTGAAATGCCTATAGGGCCTCCAGTTAGAAATGTCCAATAGGCAGAATGCAAGATGAGTTCAAGTTAGAGAAAAAGGCCTAGGACAGAGACAATGCTAGGGGGTGAAGATGACTGAGAAGGTATGAACAGACTAGAAGAAGAAGAAGAAAAAAGATAGAGCATAGTCATGAAAACCCCAACGGGAAAGAGTTTTGAATGCACTTGAATGATACTTAGGAAATTACATTCTTACCCTCTAGAGTATGACCAGTGAGGCATTAACTCTCAGCTCCTTATTTTTACCATTACTGGTTTATCAATGTATGCCTACTACTTGATAATTAAAAGTAGGCATATTGATATATTCTAGATTTAATGAAAATGCATATAGATTTTCCTTTCCTTTTCTACTCAGTACAGTCAAGTATTTAGGCATTGGTCATTCTGACCCCTCATTTTTCTTTCAACTCTGGTCAACATCTCCACAACGTTATATGACAGGACCAGTCTGCAAATTGATTTCCACCTTCTCTGTTCACATTAAAATGTTTAACTGGCAAATATCAGATGAGTCCCTGAAAGAAGGAAGAATATCCATTACTTAGATGGGCTGAAAAATGTTTTCTTTGTGAAAGAAAGACCTCTGGGTGATGAAATGTGACTATCTTGTGAAATAAAGCACATGTCCATGTCGTCCATTTTGAAGGTATCCAGATGGTTTCTACTGAGGATTGTTCAATTCATTCACACAAAGATGTTTTTAACTCTTCATGGGCTAAAATATCTTTGAGCTGAAATCATCTCTATTATATTGCAAGATGATTGAGGGCAGAGACAGTGACATTTTCATCTTCATATCCCCAGTGAATAGCATAGTGTACTTTGTAGGTATTTAATAATTGAATGATTTAACCGCAAGTACATGAAGATTGAGTGAAAATGACACTTGGTATAGAATATCTATGTATAAAATACATAGAAGATACTGTCCTGTTTGCATAAGAGGGACAGAAGTCTCTTTATGCATGAGAGTCATCAGCTAATTAATGCCTTTGCATGTCATCGTTAAGTCTAAGGAATAGGTAGGTGATGGAGACCTTTCATCTGAAGGGAAGAAAGGGGATCTGTAGATAGAGACAACTAGAGTGACTGATGACTTCTCTCTTGGTACATTCAAAGATACTTGAGGTCTACTTACCCTAGGCTAGTGCATTTGCAAAAGGTACCAGCTCCCTTGGTCAGCTTCAGCATAAAACTACCTAGCCCCTAATGTTTGTTGGTGGCCAGGTTCTTTGTCTTATAGTTTGACCAACTGAGGGTGAATCTTTATCTCTTTACTTGAAATCTCAAATCCAAATAATAAAATGTGTGTGGTTGTGTGTGTGTGTGTGGAGGGGGGGTGTTTGTGTGTCTGTGAAGGGATGGTCAAGAACAGAGAAAGTTAAGGAAAGAGAAAAAAAAGGAAAAGAAGAAAAATGGTAACATATGGGACTGATAGAGTACAAACATTCATCAGCATTAGTGCTATGGTACCTACTGGTTCCTTTGCAATACACTAATACATCAAAAATATGTGTCCTTAGGAAAGGTTAAGTAACCTGCCCAAGATTATAGCCACAATAAGTCTCTGAAGCAGGATAAAAAACTGAGGTCTTCTGACCTCAGGTCAGGAAGTACAATATTCCTGTGCCATGATTTTGTTGATGCAATATGACCTTTACCAAGCTAAATTGCAACCCCTCCAGGATGTAGTAGATGGACTTTGGAGACCCTATGGTCAAAAAATTAATCACCGTGCAACCAATCTAGTGATGAGCCTCTCTAAATTTGAGCAACAGACAAGTTTGTTATGGGTCCCACCCTCCAATCAATCAATCAGTCAGCATTTACTAAATGCCCAAACATTCAAGGAAACAAAAGAACAAAACAGTCTCTCCCCTCATAGAGCTTCTATTCTAGCATGGAAAATAATATATACACATTCAGTGTATACAAAATACACTCAAGATAATTTAGTGTATACAAAAGAAATTCAAGATAATTATGAGATTATTCGAGAGAAATTCAAGATAATTTCCTGAAGGGTTCAGGAAAGATTTTATGTAGAAGGTAGTACTTGAACTGAGCTTTGGAGGAAATGAGGAATTCTGGGAGGTGGCAATGAGAAAGGTGTGCATTCTAGGCATGGGGGACAGGCAACGGAAAGGCACAGAGATGGGAGGAAGAGTGTGAGAGCAGCTTGGTTGGATCAAGGAGTGCATGAAGGGAAGCAACATATATACACATACACATATTTATATACATGCATATATACATACATACAGACACATACAATAAACCTAGAAAAGTAGGACTTTAATGATTTGCTAAAGCTTGTACCCTACTGGCAAAGCCTTTGAAAATCTTGGGTTAATTCCATGACAAGAGGAAACATTTAATAGGAATTTAGTCCTTTAAAATAAACTTTTTAAAACTCAGAATAGACTAGGTCATATTCCTGAAACATTACAAAAACTTATTTGTACAGATGTTGCAGGAAAAGAGAATCTTTCTGCAGTGTTAACATTTAGTTAGGCATAGGTAGTCATTTAGGTGACACAGTGGATAGAGTGGTTAGAGAGCTGGGCCTGGAGTCAGGAAGACTCATCTTCCCGAGTTCAAATGCTTACTGGCTGTGTGACCCTTGGCAAGTCGCTTAACCCTGTTTGCCTCAGTTTCCTCATGTGTAAAATGAACTAGATAGCAAACTATTATGGTATCTTTTCCCAAGAAAAGCCCAAATGGGGTCACTAAGAGTCAGACACGACTGAAATGACTGAACAACAAAAAAGACATGTAAATGCTTAGCTTCCCTTTCAGTGGAAACTTTCTTTGAACATAAAGAGTCATCTTTT
Source organism: Trichosurus vulpecula (assembly GCF_011100635.1). NCBI lineage: Eukaryota > Metazoa > Chordata > Mammalia > Diprotodontia > Phalangeridae > Trichosurus > Trichosurus vulpecula. The sequence goes on from NC_050580.1 coordinate 100,671,024, forward strand.
GCCATTTGTGAGTAATTGAGACTTTTATGGCTTACCATAAAAGGGACAGGAGAGGCTGTTTCCTTTTCCCAGAGAGATCCCAGGCCTGAAATTTTTTAAAAAATAAATTAAAAAGAAATAGTAGTCTGTTAGAGTTAGAAAGGACTTTTCAGATGAGGAAACTGAGTCCCACTGAGACAGAGGGATTTTTTCAAGGTCATATAGGAAGTCGATGGTAGAGTTGGGATTTCACCCCGGGTGTCTTGATTCTCAGACCAGAGGCGAATACTTGACTTTGCGACTTTAAAAGATCTCACTTAATTAGATCTTTGTAATTGCTGTTTGGGTGTTTCCAACTCTTCAATGATCCCATTTGGGGTTGTCTTGGCAAAGATACTAGAGTGGCTTGCCATTTCCTGCTGCAGCTCATTTTGCAGATGAGGAAACTGAGGCAAACAAGGTAAAGTGACTTGGCCAGGGTCACACAGCTAATAAATGTCTAAGGCCAGATTTAAACTGGTCAGAGTTTCGCTGCCTCCAGGCTCAGCACTCTATCTACTGTGCCACTGAACTGCCCCTATTAGATCTTACCTAATTTTAATCTGATTTGGAATGCATGGGCAGGCTCTGTTCTTGAGTGGACTTCGTTCAGAGGCTCCTCCCTCATAGAGCTGAAAAACGTGTTTCCATGTGCTCTCAATATCTTTGAATCTTGTGGGTTTGGAATACTGACTGTTTTACCAGTGTATCCTGATCTCTGTAAAGAGAATCCTGGAATCCAGTGCCCAACTAATTGGCTGGATCATTTGCACATTAAAAATCTGTGCGGTCAAGTTTGATGGAGCCAAATATTGTTTTACCTCTAGGTCAAACATGTAGAAGTTTCAGGGAGTTGTGAGCTAAGGACTGGCAGAGAGAGTGGAAGTTCCAGGCATGGTGAGTCTATTAGTAGGAATGCAGTACTCTGGATGACAGCACTTTATGTTTATAATGCGCTCTGAGGTTTATAAATTGCTCATTTTACAAATGAACACATTGAGGCTCATAGAGGTTAATGACTTGTCTGAGATCACATAGATAGTGAGCATTAGAGTTGGGATTTGAATCTCTGTTTCTTGACTTAGGAGAGACAGTGTCATGCTGTGCAAGGGTACTGGCATCAGAAAACCTGGCGTCAAATCCTGTCTCTGATGCCTGCTACCTTTGTGACCATCGGCAAGTCATTACTTCCCTGGGTCTCAATTTTCTTAATGTGTAAAATGAAGGAAATAGACTAGGTGGCTTCTAAGGTCCCTTTCAGCTTCTGAGCTGTTTGAGTCCAACTTGTTTCTCAGTATACTTGAGACCTTGGCCTCTGGGAATAGCCAAGGGCTGGAAAGTTCCATGCCATTTTCCATTGTATCCATTATTTGTCCCTTCTTTTAAAATCCATTCTTTATGGGTATAAGCAGAATGAAAATATGGCTACACTTGTTCAATATTAAGCCAAATTAAGGATCCAGAGAGAGATGATTATTTTAAATAGTCATTTGGGCTATAGAACTGAATGTTCAAAGAAAAGGGAACAAATGTCAACAAAGTTTTATTGATATCTGGAGTCTAAATTGTTCTGTGGTAAATGAGGTTTTGAGTCAATGAAGTGAAATTTTCATGAGACTGATGAGTGAGTTAGGTGGAAAACAATACTTCACTGTCTGATGTGTGAGACTTTATAAAGGAAGGTGTTGATTAATAAGCAGTCTTTTATTTGTCCTGATTCCTACTAATTGATATTTTGCAAGGTTTGCTTAAAAAGTCTCTCTAATAGGCTACTTCCAAATTACTTCTCCAAATTCTATATATGAAAATAAACAATATGCCGAAGATAGGATAGCAGCTTGTATTGAAATCTCATTTTGGGGGTTCTTTTGATTCTGTATTATTCCCATTTCCCATTATTCCAAATTGTTTCATAATGACAACAAACTGATTAGCTCTTATATTCCTTTGCTCTAAAGACTTTTTCAAGGCTTCAATCAACCATCATTTAATTGGTGTGGGTACTTCTCCTATTGTGGTAGATCACAGCCCCTCTGTGATGTAGTAGAATTCAATTCAATCAATACTTAGCTGGCACTAGTAACACATAGGGCACTCTGCTGGCATGATGGATAAAAGAAAACAAGAAAACAACACCCACCTTCAAAAAGTCTTTGAGAGTTGTTGTAGACAAAAAAAAAAAAAAAAACAAGCAAACATCTCCCTTCATCCAAATGGCTGATGACTCTCTCCTAATTTAGCTCAGGTCTGGAGACCACAGAAGACACTATCATGGGACTCTTACCTTTCTAACTCTGTAGGTCATGTTGGAGGTCCATTGTACAGTCTTCAAGAATCCAAGGTTACTTCCACACCAAATGAGGCATCACGGTAAGACTTCACTGCAGGAATTCTCTCTTTTTTTGTGTTCAATGGATCCTTATAGACCTCATTTCATAATTGTGTTTTTAAATTAATAAAATGAAATACAGAGGATTACAAAGGAAAGCAGTTATGTTGAAATACAATATCAAAATATTAACAAACAAACAAGTTCGCAGACCCTAGGTTAAGAACCCGTACTTTAGTGGAAGACTAAGAATAATTTTAGCATATGTTGTTTTTTATTTTCCTATGCTCTGCCTAGAGATTTAAACCTCCTTTTAAGAGTGACAAGGCAAACAAACAACCTAGCTAGTACCTAGCTCAAGGCCCTGAATATAGGATATGCTTTAAAATGTATTTTATTAATGGCGCATATGAAAGTTGCCTAACTTTAGGAATGAAAACGTACTAGAGAATCAATTTAAACTTTTTTCAGGAAAGGTATTCTGTGAATTGCAAATGTAGAATAACATAAGGACTGATTAATAAAATCATAGGATCTCAGAGTTGGAAGTGACATAAGAGGTCATCTACTTCATCCACCTACGCATGAATTCCTTCTAAGAACAGGGGTTCTTGACCTTTATGGTATCATGAACCCCTTTGTCAGTCTGGTCAAGCCTTTGGATGGCTTCTCAGAATAGTGTTTTTAATAGCACAAAGAATATGTTACAGACCATTAAATCAACCCAATTATATTGAAATACCAGTTATATTTAGTAACCAATTATATTGGAAACAAATTATATTGAAATATAATTATCTATGTATCTAAAGGTCACAGATGTCTGGTTAAGAAACCGTTTTCTATGGTATCCCCAGTAAGAGGTTATTCAGTCTCTGAACACCTCCAATGGCAGGGAATTCATTATTGAGTGAAGTATCAAAGAGAATCATTTCCGAAAGTCTCAGTTGTCTGACATTTAGAATGTCTGACATTCTAAACTGCCTTTTTAATCTCCTTTATTGTAATGACTTTATTGCTATTTAATGATTACTTTTGTATTCAATTTGTGTATCCACGTTGACAAACCCTGCCAACATTACTGTTCTTTGCTGGCATCTGAGGTTGTTACTCTTACACTGAAACAATAGAATCCTGAGATTTGGATCTGGGACTTTGAAGATCACCTAATCCAAATTCCTTGTTTTAACTTTGAGCAAAATGCTACCCCAAACTAGATTATGGCAACCTTTGGGGAGAATTTTACAGGGAGAAAAATCATTTTATTTTCAGACTTTTTCTTTCCACTATTTTTCTTATATCTTCCATTGGAAGCATTTGTCTTTGCAATATACTTAGGCTTTACCAGCCACTTCTTGATGCAAAGAATAGTCTCAGATGGGCCTTCTCTGGAACACAGACAATTCCTGAATAGTGTTCTCTGCTACTTTCCCATGAGGCTAGCATGCCAGCAGAGGATCATAGACACATGCAAATTAGTTCAGGTATCCAGTGTGCCGAGACCAAGGTATGGAAGCAGCTTTGATGCAACCAATGTTGTACCTGCCCCCTTCCCTCTCTTACTTCCCTCTTGACAACTGCATTTACCTAATGGCAGGAGCTAAATTTAACACATCAGGAATATTAACATAACTTCCTCTCCCTCAATAATGTCTGAGCAAATATGTGCAGAAATGCATTCCATGATTTCCACTTCATTTCTCTCCAGTGATTCATTGGTTACTTAACGAATTAGCATTTATTAAGTACCTCCTATGTGTCAGGTACTGTGGTAAACACCAGGGATATAAAAAAAAGCAAAAGACAGTCCTTACTCTCTAGGAGTTTACAAACTAATGGAGAGACAACATTCATACAACTATGAACAAACGAGATAAATCGGAGTTTATCAACAGAGGAAAGGCACTAGCACTAAGCGGGATCGGGAGCAGCTTTTTCCAGAAGGTGAGACTTTAATAGAGACTTGAAGGAATCCAGGGAGGGTAAGAGGTGGAGATGAAAAGGAAAAATCCAGACATGGGGAACAGCCAGTGAGGGAAATGGAGTGTCTTGTGTGAGAAAAAGGAAAAAAATGAAAAGCTCACAGGGTATTTTACTTCTCTGTTATGTACTTGTATACTTAGAAAAATGCAAGTTCTTTGTGTATGTCTTATATTCCTCTCCTAAGTTTTAAGCTCCATGAGGGTAGGAATCTTGCCTCAACTAAAATTTGTATCTCCCTCAACATACATATAGTAAGAACTTACTAAGTGTTTCATAGAATCCATGGTCTAAAAAGTTGGGTGACCTCAGAGGTCACCTAGTTCAATGATAATACAAGTGCAGGGATACCCTCTAATGACATCCTAGAGGTAATCATTTAACATATTTTGAAGAGCTATATCGAGCAGAATTCCCTACTTTCAAGTCAGTCCATTTCCCTTTTTGGCAGCTCTAATCATTAGGAAGATTTTCATTTATGGAGCTGAAATCTGCCTCTCTGTAGCTTCTGCCCATAGCTCCTAGCTCTGTCTTCTGGAGCCAAGTAAAACAAATCTAATCCTTCTTCCATGAGACAGCCCTTCAAATACTTGAAGACAGATAATTTTCCTCTTGTCTTCTCCTCCAGGCTAAATATCCCCAGTTGCTTTAACCAATTACTCCTAAGGTATAGTGTCCACTCCCCTCACCAACCTGATCATCCTTCTCTGGATATCATCTGCCTTATCAATGTCTTTCCTAAAAATGCATTATCTGAAATTGAATCAAGATGTTGTCTGATGAGGGAATAGTAGCTTGGGATTTTGACCTTCTTTCTAGAAATTATGTATCTCAAAGTATAGTCTGAGGTCACACTAGCTGTTTTGGCTGTCCCATCACACCATTAACTCATTGAACGTGCTGTCAACCCCATGGCATTCCATTCAGAAGGACTAGACAAAAAGCCTTAAAACATTTCTTTCACATGAACTGTCTTGCCTTATACAGATTTCCAAAATTAAAAAAAATAACCCAACATATGTGGCTATTAAATTTTTTCTGTCTTCAAATGTCCAGCTCCAGGGACTTTGTGCAATGGAGGTGATCCTGGGTTCTCATCCACATGTCAACTCCAGCACGTTCTATCGAGTTGAAAAGGATTTGAATACTATTCTAGTGACAAATTGTGTGTTCTATCTGAGACCTAGCCTAGCTATGTAAAGAACTGGCCAGCTAAAGTGATAAGCAAATTGGCCACCAGGTGATAATTCTTTTCAATGACAACACATGTAACAAAGGAAATAACAAAGGACAGTAAGATGAGTTTAGAACTGAATAGCAGAAAAAGAGTATGTTACACCAATTTTATGAAATGGCATGTTTTCAATGAAACCTAAGCAACTCATTACACAAAAACCCACCTTTTTAATACTAATATTTTCCCAGTGACTTCATATGGCTATGAACCATTGAACACCACAGACTTCCTGAAGAATCAAAATTGTGGATGACCTGAAGAGTAATGGGGAAAAATGATTGGTAGCCATAACTAGACTAGGACAAATTGCCAAATGTAACTCGCATTTTAGAAATGGCATTAAATCAAGGACATGTATGAATGCAAAAAGGATGTTTGACAGGCTGTGTATTGAGAGTGATTAACAGCCTATATACTTCAGTGATTCCCATTAACTATTTTTAAATTAATTTTTTATTAAGATTTTTTTATTTTTAGTTTACAACACTCAGTTCCACATGATCCTGAGTTCCAGATTTTCTTTCCCCCCTTCTCCCCTCCTTTCCCAAGACAGCATGGAATCCGATATATCTTCTACATATAACTTCACATTGAACTTATTTACACAATAGTCCAAGTTGTAAAGAAGAATTATGACCAATGGAATGAATGATGATAAAGAAGAAACAAAACCAAAAAAAACAAAAACAAAATAAAAGAAAAGGAGAGCAAACAGTATGCATCAATCTGTATTCAGTCTCCATAGTTCTTTCTCTGGATGTAGATATCTCTCTCCCTCATGAGTCCTTTGGAGTTGTCTTTGAACCTTGTATTGCTGAGAAGAGCTAAGTCTATCAAGGTTAGTCATTACAGAGTCCATATATCTGTGGTTGTGCATAATGTTCTCCTAGTTCTACTTCGCTTACTCAGCATTATATCGTGTAGGTTTTTCCAGGTTATTGTGAAGTCTGTATCTTCCCCATTTCTTATAGCAAAATAGTATTCCATTACATTTATATACCACAACTTGTTCAGCCATTCCCCAATTGATGGGCATCCCCTTCATTTCCAATTCTTTGCTATTACAGAAAGAACTGCTATAAATATTTTTGTACATATGGGTCCTTTTCACACTTGTGTGATCTATTTGGGATACAACCCTAGGAGTGGTATTGCTGAGTCAAAGGGTATGAACATTTCTATAGCCCTTTGGGCATAGTTCCAAACTGCTCTCCAAAATGGCTGGATCAGTTCACAACTCCACCAGCAGTGTAACAATGTTCCAATTTTCCCACAGCCTCTCCAGCATTTATCATTTTCTTGTTTTGTCATTTTAGCCAATCTGAGAGGAGAGATGTGGTACCTAAGAGTTGTTTTGATTTGCATTTCTCTAATCAGTAGTGATGTAGAGCATTTTTTCATATGAATATAGATATCTTTAATTTCTTCTTCTGAAAACTACCTGTTCATATCATTTGACCATTTCTCAATTGGGGAATAACTTGTATTCCTATAAATTTGGCTCAGTTCCCTGTATATTTTAGAGATGGGGCCTTTATCAGAGACACTAGTTGTAAAGATTTTCTCCCAATTTTCTGCTTCCCTCCTAATCTTTGTTGCATTGGCATTTTAAAAATTATTTATTTATTTTATTCTGAACCTAAGAAATAAAGCAAACATTTCTGTAACATAGAATAGGAAAAAAAAAGATGATTGTATGTGAAACTACAAATCTATTATGTGCAACTTGCTGTTACTTTTAAATATATAATAAAGTTATCATGTAACTTTCTTTTTTCCCCTTTTTTCCTTCCTACTCTCCCCCAACCTAGAGGTGGCTACCATTAGACACAAATATGTATATAGAAAGATTTTTTTTTTCCAAAGAGGGCTTCTTTCAGAACATAGACAACATTCAAGCTTTTTTTCATGCCTTTTTTTTTTAGTGTTTTTAGTTTTTTGAATTCCATACTTTGTTATTTAGTATTTTTTAGCTTTTGGAATTGATTTCCACAAGATTTTGAGTTACAAATTTTCTCCCCATTTCTACCCTCCCCCCCCCACTCCAAGAAGGCATATATTCTGATGGCCCCATTTCCCAGTCAGCCCTCCCTTCTGTCACCTCACTCCTCCTCTCCCCCATCCCTTTTCCCCTTACTCTTTTGTAGGGCAAGATAGATTTCTATGCCCCATTGCCTGTATATCTTATTTCCCAGTTGCATGCAAAACAACTTTTTTTGAGCATCTGCTTTAAAACTTTGAGTTCCAAATTCTCTCCCCTCTTTACTCCCCACTCATTCTCCCTAAGAAGGCAAGCAATTCAACATAGGACACACATTTATCATTATGCAAAACATTCCCATAAATAGTCATGTTGTGAAAGACTAGCTATATTTGCCTCCGTCCTATCCTGCCCCCCTTTGTTCAATTTTCTCCCTTGACCCTGTCCCTTTTCAAACGTGTTTACTTTTGATTACTTGACTTCCCCCTATCTGTGCTCCCTTCTATCGTCCCCAGTTTTTTATCCCCTTCCCCCGACTTTCACGTGGGTTAAGATACCCAATTGAATGTGTATGTTATTCCCTCCTCAAGTCAAATCCAATGACAGCAAGATTTATTCATTCCCCCTCACCTACTCCTCTTCCCTTCCAATGAACTGCTTTTTCTTGCTACTTTTATGTGAGATAATTTACCCCATTCTATCTTTCCCTTTTTCCCTCTCTCAATATATTCCTCCCTTATCCCTTAACTTTATTTTATTTTTTTAGATATTATCCCTTCATATTGAACTCACCCCGAGCCCTCTGTCTATATATATATGTATATTCCCTTCAACTACCCTAATACTGAGAAAGGTCTCATGAATCACACACATCATCTTTCCATGTAGGAATGTAAGCAAAACAGTTCAACTTTAGTAAGTCCCTTATGATTTCTCTTTCTTGTTTACCTTTTCATGCTTCTCTTGATTCTTGTATTTGAAAGTCAAATTTTCTATTAAATTCTGGTCTTTTCACTGAGAAAGCTTGAAAGTCCTCTATTTTATTGAAAGCCCATATTTTGCCTTGGAGCATTATACTCAGTTTTGCTGGGTAGGTGAGTCTTGGTTTTAATCTTAACTCCTTTGACCTCCAGAATATCATATTCCAAGCCCTTCAGTCCCTTAATGTGGAAGCTGCTAGATCTTGTGCTTTCCACAATTTGTTTCCACAATACTCAAATTGTTTCTTTCTGGCTGCTTGCAGTATTTTCTCCTTGACCTGGGAATTCTGGAATTTGGTGACAATATTCCTAGGAGTTTTTTGGGGGAGGATCTTTTTCAAGAGGTGATCAGTGGATTCTTTCAATTTCTATTTTACCTTCTGGCTCTAGAATATCAGGACAATTTTCCTTGATAATTTCTTGAAAGATGATGTCTAGGCTCTTTTTTTGATCATGGCTTTCAGGTAGTCCAATAATTTTTAAATTATCTCTCCTGGATCTATTTTCCAGGTCAGTGGTTTTTCCAATAAGATATTTCACATTGTCTTCCACTTTTTCATTCCTTTGGTTCTGTTTTATATCTCGATTTCTCATAAATTCATTAGGTTCCACTTACTCCAATCCAGTTTTTAAGGTAGTATTTTCCTCAGTCATCTTTTGGACCTCCTTTTCCATTTGGCTGATTCTTCCTTTCAAGGGATTCTTCTCCTCATTGGCTTTTTGGAGCTCTTTTGCCTTTTGTGTTAGTCTATTTTTTAAGGTGTTATTTTCTTCAGAATTTTTTGGGTCTCCTTTAACAAGTCATTGACTTGTTTTTTGTGATTTTCTTGCATCACTCTCATTTCCATTCCCAATTTTTCCTCTACTTCTTTCTCACTTGTTTTTCCAAATCCTTTTTGAGCTCTTCCATGGCCTGAGCCCAATTCATATTTTTCTTGGAGGCTTTTGATGTAGGTTCTTTGACTTTGTTGACTTCTTCTGGCTGTATGTCTTGCTCTTCTTTGTCACCAAAAAAATTCCGAGTCTGAATCTGAGTCTTTTTGTGCTGCCTGTTCATGTTCCCAGCCAACTACTTGACCCTTGAGCTTTTTGTCAGTGTATGACTGCTTGTAGAGTATAGAGTACTTTGTCCCAAGCTTTAGGGTTTGCACTGCTGTTTTCAGAGCTACTTCTACACAGCAAGCTCTGCCACACCAGGGCTCCTCCTCCCCCGAGAACCACCAACCCGGACTGCAACCCAGATCCAAACAGGCTTTGCACTCCCACTCTGATCGGTTGCTTAATTCCTCCCACAGGGTGGGCCTAGGGCTGGAGGCAAATGCAGCTGGAACTCTGGAAACAGCCCTAGAGCTACACCACTTCCACACTCCTGGGGCTAGGGCGAACCGCACACTCCTTTCATTTCTATTTAGCAGTTTTTCCACTAACCTTCTCTGTTGTCTTTGGCGTTTGTGGGTTGAGAAGTCTGGTAACTGCCACAGCTCAATGATTCAGGGCCCTACTGCCTGTTTTGCCTGGCTCCCGGTCTGGTTGGTCCTAGCTTGGCCTCATGCTGGGCTGTGCTGTGCTCCACTCCCAGTTCTGTGAGATAGACCCTTCCCAGTGACCATTCAGGCTTTCCTGGGCTGGAGCCCTGCTTCCCTCTGCTATTTCATGAGTTCTGCAGCTCTAGAATTTGTTCAGAAACATTTTTTACAGGTGTTTGGAGGGACCTGGGGGAGAGCTTAAGCAAGTCCCTGCTTTCCAGTCACCATCTTGGCTCTGCCCCTGCGCTGGCTTTTTTTATGTAAAACTTTTTCAATTTAACATAATCAAACTTATCCATTTTGCATTTTGTAATGCTCTCTATCTCTCATTGTGTCATGAATTCTTTGCTTTTCCATAAATATGATAGGTAAACTTTTCCCTGCTCTCCTAAATTGCTTATAGTGTCAGTCTTTATTCTTAAATTATGAACACATTTTTACTTTATTTTGGTATATGGTGTAAGATATTGGTCTATGCCCAGTTTCTGCCCTACCATTTTACAATTTTCCCAGCAGTGTTTGTGAAATAGTGAATTCTTAGCCCAGAAGTTGGATTCTTTGGGTTTATCAAAGAGTAGGTTGCTATAGTCATTGACTACTGTGTCTTGTGTATTCACCCTATTCCACTGATCCACGTCTGTGTTTCTTAGCCAGTACCAGGTAGTTTTGATGACTGCTGCTTTATTGTACGGTTTAATATCTGGTATGGCTAGGCCACCTTCCCTAGCATTTCTTTTCATTAATTCCCTAGATATTCTAGACCTCTTGTTCTTCCAGATGAATTTTGTTATTATTTTATCCAGCTCTGTAAAATAATTTTTTGTAGTTTGATGGGTATGGCACTGAATAAATAAATTAATTTAGGTGAAATTGTCATTTTTACTATATCAGCTCAGCCTAACCATGAACAACTGATATTTTTCCATTTATTTATATCTGACTTTATTTGTGTGAAAAGTGTTTTGTAATTATGTTATATAGGCCCTGGGTTTGTCTTGGCAGATAGACTCCCAAATATCTTATAGTGTCTACAGTCACTTTAAATGGAATTTCTCTTTCTATCTCTTGCTATTGGACTTTGTTAGTAATGTATAGGAATGCTGAGGATTTATGTGGGTTTATTTGATGTCCTGCAACTCTGCTAAGGTTGTTTATTATTTCAAGTAGTTTTTTACTTGATTCTTTAGGATTATCTAAGTAAATCATCATATCACCTGCCAAAAGGGATCATTTAGTTTCTTCTTTGCCCATTCTAATTCCTTCAATTTCTTTTTCTCCTTTTTCTCTTAACGTTTCTAGTACCAAATTGAATAACAGGGGTGATAATGGATATCCTTGTTTCACCCCTGATCTTATTGGGAATGCATCTAGCTTATCCCCATTGCAAATAATGCTTGTTGATGGTTTTAGGTAGATGCCATTTATAATTTTAAGGAAGGCTCCATTTATTCCTGTGCTTTCTAGTGTTTTTAATAGGAATTGGTGTTGTATTTTGTCAAAGGTTTTTTCTGTCTATTGAGATGATCATATGGTTTCTGCTAGTTTTGTTGTTGATGTGGTCAATTATGCTGATGGTTTTCCTAATATTGAAGCAGCCTTTCATTCCTGGAATAAATCCTACCTGGTTGTAGTGTGTTATTCTTGTGATAAGTTACTGCAATCTTTATGCTAATATTTTATTTAAAATTTTTGCATCAATATTCATTAGGGAAATTGGTCTACAATTTTCTTTCTCTGTTTTGACTCTTCCTGGTTTAGATATTAGTACCATATTTGTGTCATAAAAAGAATTTGGTAGAACTCCTTCTTCACCCATTTTCCCAAATAGTCTATAAAGTATAGGAATTAATTGTTCTTTGAATGTTTAATAAAATTCACATGTAAAATCATCTGGCCCTGGAGATTTTTTTCCTAGGGAGTACATTGATGGCTTGCTCAATTTCTTTTTTCTGAGATGGGTTTATTAAGGTATTTTATTTCCTCTTCTGCTAACCTGGGCAATTTATATTTTTGTGGATATTCATCCATATCCCTAAGGTTGTCAAATTTATGGGCATACAATTGGGCAAAATAATTCCTAATTATTGTTTTAATTTCACCTTCATTGGAGGTGAATTCACCCTTTTCATTTTTGATACTGGTGATTTGATTTTCTTCTTTCTTTTTTTGATCAAATTGACCAAAGGTATATCAATTTTATTGGCTTTTTCATAAAACCAGCTCTTGGTTTTATTTATTAATTTAGTAGTTTTCTTGATTTCAATTTTATTAATCTCTCCTTTGATTTTCAGTATTTCTAATTTGGCATTTAATTGAGGATTTTCAATTTGTTCTTTTTCTAGCTTTTCCAGTTGCATGCCTACTTCGTTGATCTCCTTTTTCTCTACTTTATTCATGTAAGCATTTAGAGATATAAAACTTCCCCTAAGAACTGCTTTTGCTGCATCCCATAAGTTTTGGTATGTTGTCTCATTGTTGTCATTCTCTTGAATGAAATTATTAATTGTTTCTATGATTTGTTCTTTGGCCCACTCATTCTTTAGAATTAGATTATTTAGTTTCCAATTAATTTTTAGCTTATTTTTCCATGGTTCTTTGTTACAAATAATTTTTATTGCATTATGATCTGAAAAAGATGCTTTGACTACTTCTGCCTTTCTGCACTGGATTGTGAGGTTTTTATGCCCTAGTACATGGTCAGTTTTTGAATATGTGCCATGTACCACTGAGAAGAAAGTATATTCCCTTTTATCCACATTCAGTTTTCTCCAGAGGTTTATCATATCTGCCTTTTCTAAAATTCTGTTTACCTCCTTAACTTCTTTCTTATTTATTTTGAGGTTAGATTTATCAAGTTCAAAGAGGGGGAGGTTGAGGTCCTGCACTAGTATGGTTTGCTATTTCTTCCTGTAACTCCTTGGACTTCTCCTCTAAGAATTTGCCTGCTATACCACTTGGTGCATATATGTTAAATAATGATATTGCTTCATTGTTTATGGTGCCTTTTAGCAGGATGTAGTGTCCTTCCTTATCTCTTTTAATTAGATCTAGCTTTGCTTTTGCTTTGTCTGAGATTAGGATTGCTATCCCTGCTTTTTTTTACTTTAGCTGAAGCACAACATATTCTACTCCAGCCTTTTACCTTTACCCTGTGTGTATCCCCCTGTTTCAAATGTGTTTCTTGTAAACAGAATACTGTAGGATTATGGTTTTTAATCCATTCTGCTATCCACCTCTTTTATGGGAGAGTTCATCCCATTCACATTCACAGTTATGATTACTATCTGTGTCTTTTTCTCCATCCTATTTCCCCCCATTTATGCTTTTGTTTCTCCCTTTCCCCTTCCACTCCTCAACAGAGTTTTGCTTTTGACTGCCACCTTCCTCATTTTACCCTCCCTCTTGATTCCCCTCCCTTATCTTACCATTTTCCCCTTGCTACTTCTTCCCTCCCTTCTGACCACTCCCTCCCATTTATTCCCCTTTTCCCCTCCCACTGCCTGTAGGACAAGTTAGATTTCTATACTCATCAGGGTATGTTATTCCCTTCTTGAACCAAATCTGATGAGAGTAAAGCTCAAATACTGCTCTTCTCCCTCCCTTCTTTCCCTCTACTACAATATGTTTTTGTGCCTCTTCATGTGATGTAATTTACCCTTTTCTACTACCTCCTTACCTCTTCTCCCAGAACCATCCCTCTAGATCTCTTAATTATATTTTTGTCATTATATCGGTTATTTTATACTGATACCCACAGTCTCTGAGTATCTCTTTCAATTGTCATGATAAGTATACAATTCTCAAGATTGACACATATATAAAACATATATAAAGCAAAATAATCCTATATTAGGATGCAACTAATTGGCCTTATTGATTAACTAGGTAGTTTATTTCCCCCGTTTACCTTTTTATGTCTCCCTTGAGTTTTGTATTTGGAGATCAAATTTTCCATTGAGCTCTGGCCTTCTCATCAGGAAGGTCTGGAATTCCCTTTCTTCATTGAATATCCATCTACTTGCCTGGGAAATTATGCTCAGTTTTGCTAGGTAGTTGATCCTTGGTTGTAGTCCAAGCTCCTTTGCCTTTTGGAATATCATATTCCAATTTCTCCTGTCATTTAAGGTAGAAGCTGAAAGATCCTGCATGATCCTACTGTATATTTGAATTGTTTCTTTCCAGCTGCTTGCAGTATTTTCTCCTTGACCTGGTAGTTCTGGAATTTGGCTATAATATTTCTTGGAGTTTTCAATTTGGATTCTTTTTCAGGGGGTGATCGATGGATTTTTTCAATGACAATTTTACTCTCTGGTTCTAGGACTTCTGGGCAATTTTCCTTAAGGATTTCATGGAAGATACTGTCCAGGCTTTTTTTTTTCATCATAACTTTCAGGTAGACCAATAATTCTTAGATTGTCTCTCCTGGATCTATTTTCCAGGTCAGTTGTTTTTCCAATCAGATATTTCATGTTTTCTTCTATTATTTCATTCTTTAGATTTTGTTTGACTGATTCTTGATGTCTCATAGAGTCATTAGGTTCTACTTGCCCAATTCTAATTTTTAATATATTGTTTTCTTCCTTTATCTTCTCTATCTCCTTTCCCATTTGGTTGATTTTACTTTTCAATGAGACATTTTCTCTGTTTATATTCTGATTCTCTTTAACTGATTCCTCAATTTTACCTTTTAAAGATTTGTTTTGCTCATTGAATTTTTTTTTCCATTTTTTCTTTTACCTCCCTAATTTGGTTTTTAGAGTTCTCCTTGAGTTCTTCCAAGAATGCTTTTTGGTCTGGAGACCAGTTCACTTTCCCTTTTGAGGTTTCAGATGTGGGTGTAGTGTCTATGCTGTCCTCTTCTGAATTGGTATTTCGGTCTTCCCTGTCTCCATAATACGAATCAACCATCTTTGGCTTCTTAGCATCTTTTTTCATGGTGTTTTTTTTTTCCCTCCTGTCTTCTAAAGTGGATCTCTGTTTCTGAAGCTCCGGGGGCTCTCTCCCAAGTTTCTTGTGTTGGAATCTGTGGGTCTGCTCACTGGCTTTACATTCTACAGCCTCTGGTTTTGTGAAGTGTGGGAGAGGGGTGATCTGGCTACTGGGGGTTCTTCTCTTCCCCAGGATTGTTCTATAGAGTGGGTGGTCTCAGCTCTTGTCTGTGCTGGTGTCTGCCACTTCCCCTGGCTGTGCAAAGCCCAGTCTGGTGTCTTGGCATTGACATTTGTTAGCTCCACCCCCTGGGGCTCAGTTACTCTTGTTGTTCTGCTGAAGTGAGGGCTGCTGGGACACCTCTCTTCCTGCACTAAGTCTCCTTCTGCCACCACAGGAAGGGCCCTCTCCTCTACTTCTCTCGCTACTGAAGCTCCACTTCTGGCTCCTCTGTTTCTCCTGAAGTATTATTCTCTCAGTTTATTCAAGGGAGGGATAAAAGCTGTTTTACCTGCACATCATGGCTCCCGGAAATTCAAGAAGGCGATTTTCAAACCATTAGACTGTGGGTTGGAGGCCTCTGGGCTAGCTGTGCCTGTGGCGGCCACAGGCTCTGCGCTCCTACAGACTCCTGTCCTAGGCTAAGAGGCCTGGGGCTCAATCGCAGCTGGTACTTCCACCCTGGGCCGGTGCCTGCTCCGGCGTTTCCCTCACCCAGTGCTCTCCCAGACCTGCATGCTGGCTGGATTCCTCTGCTGTTCCAGTTGATTTGATCTGGTGCCCTTGTGCGTGCCTGGAGCTCTTGCCCCTCTCAGTCTACTGGTGGCTTCTAACTCTCTCAAGTCTGCTCAGATTCACTTTTTTAGCCATATCTGACAGAATTTGTGAGAGAGCTCCGGTAGTTCCTTCCTTTCACAGAGCCATCTTGGCTCCCCCTCTCCCCATTAACTATTAAAAGAACCAGAAAAGAAACTCCAGTGAATTAGGTGGATTCTCTAGGTGTTCTGAAAGATAATGGATGAAAATACTACTAGATAAAAAGGTGTAGAGAGCTGTAATGGAGGAAGTCATAAAACCTTTGAAAACATAGATTTGTAAAAATTATTCAATTTGGCAAACATTTCTTAAACCCAGCTCTCTTAGTGGTGGTTCCTTCTCTAGGACTGCTGTTTTAGAAGGGAGCCCCAATCATGTTCACTTCACTCCTGGCTAGATGTACTCTATGGACTTTTTTTTTCCACCTCTTGACCAACCACTTTGGCCTCTTTTATAGCTCCCTGTATGTACTGTCTTCCTTCATTAGAATGTAAGGTCCTTGAGGATTGGGATGCCATTGTTTCCTTGTATTTGTGTTTCTGGGGGTTGGCACAGTATCTGGAACATACTAAGTATTTAATAAATGTTCTATTTATCTGTTTATCTATCTATGTTCAAGGCAATGTGCTGCTAGGTGCCAGGAATACAAAGACAATCTCTGCCTTTAAGGAGTTTACTGGACTCGTAACAGCTCCTTAGGGATATCCACTATTTTTAAACATCCATCAGAGAACTATGCTCATTAATCCTTATCATTCCATTACATCTCTATTTCTCTCAGTCTTTGTCCAGTTTATTTTGGATCCTAGGTTCCTGCCTAGGCAAATCTGCAAGTATATTGCAAGGAGTATTGTCTCCTAGGACTAAGGTTTGGTGGGTGAAATGTTCCACTTTTACATAATTAGATTTTGGATACTGTGATTCATCATGCTGGGGAAATGCATCCCTCAGGTAGGAGAACATTGAATCTCAACTGATACCAAAAACATACCTAATGAGTCAATATAACACATGCTTCTTCCTGTTTTATTATTTAAAGTAAACAGGTAAAAATTCTAATGATTGAATTCACTTTGCTAAATCAGAGGTTTCTTTTGTTGAATCAAATACCTTGCCTGAAACTGATGTTCAACTTCATAATTTTTTTGTATCTTCTCCTTGAAATATAAAATTGCCCATCTCATTCCACAGAAGTTATTTTCTTACTAATCAGAAACAATCCTTAGTGTCCTGGTGTTATTATGGCAACTTTTGACATCTGTTTATTTAATGATCTCAAAAGATGTGTGCTTTTCTCATACTCTATACAGAGTATACAAGCCAGGGAAATTCATATACTAAGTTAAGGTGTGACTTTCTAATGCTTAAGGGAGCAAACATAACCATGCTCTATTTTAGGAACAAAAGTTGAATTCCCCTTCATTCCTAGTTTTGTTCTAACTCCTTTCATAGGAGTTAGAGTTCAACGGGATGTCAGAGATCCTATAGTCCAATATTCTCAGTTTACATTAAAAAACAAACAAACAAACAAAAAACCGCAAAACCCTGGGACCTGGAAGAGACAAAGCATTTCTCAAGGACCACATAGTGAGTAGCAAAGCTTGAATTCAAATACCATTTTTCGAAATCCAAGACCAGTGTTGCCTTCTCTTCTGTTTGGCTTTACCTCCCAATCCTAAGATATATATATATATATATATATATATATATATATATATACACACACACACACACACACATACATATACACACACACATACACATACATATATATCCATATATATGTATGTGTGTGTATATGTATATCTATAGATATATATGTGTGTATGTGTATATATATGTATATAGATAGATAGATATAGATCTATATGTAAATATAGCTCTGTCTGTCTATCTATCTATCTATCTGTCTATCTAAAGAGAGATTTCCTCCAGGTAAAATGCACTCTAATTAGAAGTGTCACCCAAGATTAGGTTGTTGAGTAATCATAAGGAAAATGAAGTCAACAAAATTTATTAAGTGCCTATTATGTTCTAGACACTGGGCTAAGCTCTGGAGTTACAAAGAAAGAAAAAAATAAACCCAAACAAACAAACAAAAAGCAGTCCCTGTTTTCAAGGGGCTTACAATCTGATGGCAGAGACAACATGCAAACCATTATGTACACACAAATTATATACAGATTAAATTGGAAATAATCAATAGAAAGTAGGCACTAAAATCAAGAAAGGCTGGGAAAGGCTTCTCATACAAGATGCAGTTTTTGTTGAGACTTGAAAGAAACCAGGGATACCAGGAGGCATAGATAAGAAGGCAGGAGGGGCAGCCAGGGAAAATGCCTGGAGCCAAGGGATGGAGTTTTTTGTTTGTGGAATAGCCAGGAGGCCAGTGCTGCTGGCAGGAAGTATTAAAGGACTGATTAGGTGGATTCAGAATCAATTGACTATCCAGACCCAAAGAGCAGTTATTAATGATTCAATGTTAACTTGGAAGGAGGTCTCTAGTAGAATTCCTAAGTATCTGTTCTTTTCCTATTCTGTTTATTATTTTTAACATTGACTTTGTTAAAGGCATAAATGGTATAATTAATACATTTGCAGATGGCAATTAGCAAATTCGATGACAGAATCTGGATTCCCAAAAGATACTGATATCCTAGAATGTTGTGATTAATATAATCAGATGAAATTTTAATAGGGATAAATATAAATTCTTACTCTTTTTAAAAAAAATAAACTTCAAAAGTACAAGATGGGCAAGGCATTGTTAGGCAGTCACTCATCTAAAAAGAATCTGAAGGCCTTAGTGGATTGAAAGCTTAGTATGAATCAATAATGTGATACACTGTCTTATACATCTTCTGTCTAGTGTCCAGCACCTAGCGTGGTGCCTTGCATACAGTTGGAATTTAATAAATGCTTGTTGAATTGAATATAATATGGCAGCCGCAAAAGTTAATGTTAGGACTGTATCAAGAGACACAGTGCATAGGACCAGGAGGGAAAATAGGGAGTTACTGAGAACACATTTGTAGTGCTGTGTTTGTTTTTGGGCAACACATTCTAGTGAGAACATCAGTAAGCTGGAGAAGCTGGGAAGATTGGTTGAAGGATCTAAGGATGCTTATCTTAAAGGGGAGGGAAAGGAAAGAGAATAAGCATCTATTAAGCACCTACTATATACAAGGAACTTTACAAATATCTCATGTGATCTTCTGACAACCCTTTGAGGTTGATGCTATTATTATCCCCATTTTACAGTTGAGGGAGCTGAGGCAGACAGAGGTTAAGTGCCTTGCCCAAGGTCACACAGCTAGTAAGTATCTGAGGTCAAATTTGAACATAGGTCTTCCTCACTTCAGACCCAGTGCTTTATCCACTGTGCCATCTAGCTGCCTATGGAAGAGAGAAGGCTTGTGGGGGCGTAATAGGTAATATATCTGAAGGGATGTTGTTTAATGGAGGGATTTGATTTCGTTTGCAGAATAAGGGGTGGAAATTGCAGAGAGACAGATTTAATCTTTTTTTAAGATTTTTCATTTTTTATTTATTCATTTTAAACATACTTTTCATTTTAAATTTTGAGTTCCTGACTCTTTCTCTCTCATCTCTCCACCACACACTGAGAAGGTAAAGAATATGATATCAATTAATTGTATATGGGAAGTCATACAAAGCATATTTCCATATTAGCCATATTGTAAAAAAAGTGAGAAAATGATACTTCAATTTGCACTTAGAGTTCATCCATTCACTCTCTCTGGAGATGGATAGCATTTTTTCATTATGAGTCCTTTGGAATTGTCTTGGGTCACTATATTGATCAGAGTAGCCAAGTCTTTCACAGGGTCATCATTACAACATTCCTGTTACTATGCACAATGATTTCCCAGATCTCACTTCACTTTGTATTGTTCATATAAATCTTGCCATGTTTTTTTTCTTAAACTACCTCCCTTATCATTTTTTATAGCACAATAGTACTCATTGCAATTATATGCCACAACTTGTTCAGCCATTCCCCAATGATGAACATCCCCTCAATTTCCAATTCTTTGTCACCACAAAAAGAACTGGTATAACTATTTTTGCACACATAGGTCCTTTTCTTTTTCCTTTGATCTCTTAGGGATACAAAACTAGTAGTGGTATTGCTGGGTATGCACAGTCTTATAGCCCTTTGAGCATAGCTCCAAATTATCCTCCGGAATGGTTGGACCAATTCTCTACTTCACCAATAGCTCATTAATGTTCCTATTTTCCTCCATTCCCTCCAGCATTTGTCACTTCTGATAGGTATGAGGTAATACCATAAAGTTGTTTTAATTTGCCTTTCTCTAATAAACAGTGAGTTAGGACATTTTAAAATATGACTATAGATGGCTTTGATTTCTTCTTGCAAAATTCTTCTTGCCTATTCATATCCTTTGACCATTTATCAATTGGGGAATGGCTTTTTTTGGTAAATTCGACTCATTTCCCTATATATTTGAGAAATGAGGTCTTTATCAGAGAAAGTTGCTGTAAAACGTTTTGATATTACTTCATTGTCTATGATACGTTTTAGCAAAATGTGGTTTCCCTGATTATCTCTTTCAATTAGGTCTCATTTTGCTTTTAATTTGTCTGAGATCATGATTGCCACCGCCTTCTTTTTTACTTCAACTGGAGCATATTGATGGATTCTGGTTTCTATTGTATTCTGCTATCTGCTTCTGTTTTATGGATTAGCTCATCCGTTCACATTTGTAGCTATGATTACTGTGTATTTCCCTTCATATTGTTTTCTTCTGTTTATCCTCTTCTCTCTTTTTATCCTCTTTTTCCTTAAAAGTCTGCCTTCTGACCACTACCTCCCACAATCTGTTCTCCCCATATCACCTGTCCCTCATATCTATTATCCCCTTTCCTTTTACTTCCTCACTGGATAACAAAGCTTTCTATACCCATCTGAGTGGGTATATATATATATATATATATATATATATATTCTTCCCTTTATGAACCCATTCTGATGTGAGTGAGGTTCAAGCATCTCCCCCATTTTCCCTTCCATTATAAAAGCTCTTCTGTGCCCACCTCTTTTATGTGAGAAAATTTGTCCTATTCTACCTCTCCCTTCCCCCTTCTTCCAGTGAATTCTCTTTTCTTATCCTTCATTTTTTTTAGAAATCATCCCCACACAATCAACTCACACTCATGGCCCCTGCCTATGCAGACTCCTCCTAACTGCCCTAATAATGATAAAATTCTTAGGAGTTACATGTGACATCTTCCCACAAAGGAATGTAAAGAGTTTATCTCCATTGAGTCCCTTATGATTACTCTTTCATGTTTACCTTTTTATGCTTTTCTTGAGTCTTGTGTTTGAATGTCAGATTTTCTATTCAGCTCTGGTCTTTTCATCAGGAATGCTTGAAAGTCCTCAATTTCATTAAATATTCCTTTTTTCCCTTGAAGGATTATCCTCAGTTTTGTTGGGTAGGTTATTCTCAGTTGTAATCCTAGCTCCTTTGCCCTCCAGAATATCACACTCCAAGCCCTACTCTCCTTTGACAAGAAAGTTGCTAAATCTTTTGTGAGCCTGACTGTTGCTCCTTGATATTTCATTTCTTTCTTTATCACTACTTGCAATATCTTCTCCTTGACCTAGGAGCTCTGGAATTTGGCTATAATATTCCTGAGAGTTTTCATTTGGGGATCTCTTTCTGGAGGTGATTAATGGATTCGTTCAATTTCTGTTTTACCTTCTGTGTCTAAGATATTGGGGCAATTATGCTTGATAATTTCTTTAAAGATGTTGTCTGGGCTCTTTTTTTGTCATTGTTCAGGTAGTCCAACAGTTCCTTAATTATTGCTCCTCAATCTATATTCCAGATCAGTTGTGTTTCTGATGAGATATTTCACATTTTCTTCTATTTTTTCCGTTCTTGTTATTTTATTGTTTCTTATTATTTTATTGTTTCTAAAAGGCTCACAGAGTCATTAGCTTCCACTTGCCCCATTCTAATTTTTAAGAAATTATTTTCTTCAGTGAGCTTTTGTACCTCTTTTTGTATTTGGCCAATTCTGCTTATAAGGAAGTTCTCTTCTTCAGTAAATTTTTGTGCCTCTTTTACCACTAGTTCAATTCTGTTTTTTAAGGTGATATTTTCTTCAGTACTTTTTTGTGGAAACAGATTCAATCTTGATGTTAAATTTTTAAAAAAAATTCCTAACAAATGGAGCCATTCAAAAATGGAACGGATTGCCTCACAGGACAGCAAGTTCTCTCTTATTATAGGTCTTCAAGCCAAAACAACACTTTGTAGGGTATTTTATAGAGGAGATTCCTGTTCAGATTAATATTGAACTAAGTGGCCTCAGAGACAAGAAGAGTTGACCATCTGGTGTATTGACCCTCTTACCCCAGGGTGGATACCAAGCACAGACACAGTACAATAACTGCAAATGTCTTCTTTCATTCCTGGATGCTTTCCAATGGGTCAGCATTCCAGAGTAGAACACGCATGTCACTCCAAGAGAAGACTGCAATAGGGAGCAGCTGTGGGTCAGTTTCTTACTTAGGTCAAGCTCTAGGTCTACAAGCTAAACCTAATTTGGCCAAAGGCAGTAATTTTGGGAGCAATATAACATCTGCTTGGAATAGGAATGTTTACAATTCACTTTCTCCGTGAAGCCTTCCTTGACCTCATGATCAGAAATGACCTCTCCCCCACCCAGGACTCACCTTAACACTTTATTTTCAGCTGTTTAATGGACTTATAATTTAAACATACCTGTGTTTGTGTCTTGTCCTCCCACTAGATCAAAAATTATGAGGATGTGGACTTTGTCTTACTTAAATTTTATATCTCTCTCAGCAGTGAGTACAACACTATGTATTCTTTAGGTGCGTAACAAATGCTGAGTGGATGAATGTTGAATTTTCACTTTATTATCCTCAGAGTAAGTTCTAAGGTCATGTAACTAGTAAGTAAGAGGGTTAGGGTTAAAATCTTTGTCTTCAGATTCAAGTCTGATGCTTTCCATACTATACCAATGCGACCAGAAAGGAAAATTATGTCGGTCCTCTAGGGGTTTACAATCCAGTTGGGGAAATAAGAACCTGTCAAACAGTTAATTAGCAATGCAAGGAGGTTATGATTAAGTGCTCTACTGTTGTTGATTACTAAGGCTTTCAGTTTTTATTGGAAAGCTTAAAATAATATTGAATTCAGCCTGTAAACAAATCTGTCAGCATTTAAGAAGCCAGATATCATTAACAGTATTTTGCAGTTTCGTGGAGTGAGGGTAGGGGTGGACATCTGTAAATTCTAGATATTTGCATAGAATGAATGCAATGCTTTATGGGGAATGTAGTGCATCTTATTAGAAATGAAATCTCCAGTCATCACATTATAAATTTAATTCTAACTTGAATCTTTATTATGCTCTCTGGAGTGGGAGGCCATGAGGTTATAAACATTTTTAAGCTGGGCTTCTCTCCAGAAGTCAGTAACAGAAAATGGAAGCAAGCCTCTCTTTAATTGCTGACAAGATAATGTCCTATTTTAGTCACATTTAAGTAGCTTTAAATGAAACTCCTATTTTAGCTAATTCCTTGGGCAGCAAGAGAAAGCCAAAAAAAACATGCCCAGGTATTTGGAGCAATGATTGCCTCACGCGTAGTCTTTGTTGAACAAGCAATGTCATGCCCAATTCTAGAAACTCTGCATCCTCAATCCTGATGAGGTTATAACACCTAGTCCAAGGTTCTGCACAATCCAGTAGTCTGATATCTTAGGCTCTTAAATACACCCATAGAAGGGTATAATACGATCTCCTATCCATTCAGTCTAAGCTATAACTGAATCAATAAATCGACAAGTACTTATGAGGTGTCTACTAAGTGTGAGGCTCTATACTGGGTGCTGGGAATGCAAAAGCAAAAGAGAGTCAAGTCTCTGCCTTCAATGACCTTGTATTCTTGAAAGCACATACATATGTAGGCATTTAGAAAACAAATAGAATTCTAATTCTAAATCATTCTGCCATCTGCTTCTGTTTTATGGGTGAGCACATCCCATTCACATTCACAATTATGCTCACTAACTGTGTATTTCACTTTATCCTATTTTCTTCTGTTTATCTTTCTCTCTCTTTTTTATCCTATCCTTCCTCAAAAGTCTGCCTCCTTTAATCCACCCTCCCTTTGTCATCCTCTCCCCATATCTCTTATCTCCCTTTTTGTTTACCTAGGCAAGGTAGATTTCTATAACCAACTAAGTGGGTTGTAACAACAATGCTGCTTGCAGCTGCTGTAGAGGTGTAAGGCCAATAACACCAGCACACAGGAGGGCTGCTAGCAAAGGTTCTTTGATATGCTTTTCTAAGGAAAGCAACTTTAAGGGGTTTACAATCTCACTTTAATTAAACATACATGTATCATTCACTTAGTTCAGGGGAAAAAGTCAGTACCCTGAACTTCAGAGAAAACACAAACAAAAATTACAAGCAGAAATTATATAAACAGAGCAAATAACACAAATCAGCAGACAAGGCTTCTGTCTGTCCATAGCAATACGTACATACATAGTTACCAGAGAGAGAAACACCAACATCTAGGTTTTCAAAGCCGGGGGACTCCTTAATGGCTACCCAGAGTCTTGTCTGGCTAAATCACACAAACACTCCTCCAATGAGTGAGCCCCCGAAGCAGAATGCTAACTTCAGAGTATATATACACTTCTTCAGGGCCTGAGGGCTTCACAACCATGTCACTCAAGCTCATGTGACTTAGGCTTTCTTGTGACTTAAGCAGGTCATCAAAGACTCTTGATTCCACCAAAGACTCTTGATTGAAACAAAGGCAAGACTCAATCAAAGACACTTGATTGCCTTAGTGCTGAGAAGCATTCCAAAGAAAAAAAAACAGCAAAAAGCCCCACTTTGCTTGCCATTACATGGTTCTATTTATTCTTCCCTCTTTGACCTAATTCCAATGAGAATGAAGTTTAAGCATTGCCCACGATCTTCTTCCACTTTCCTTTCCATTATAAAAGCTCTTCCTTGCTCACTTCCTTTTTGTGAGAAAATTTGTCCCATTCTACCTCTCCCTTCCACTTATCCCAATGCATTCCTCTTTCTCATCCCTTCTTCTTCTTTTTCTTCTCATGCTTCTCTTTCTCCCTCTTGTTTTTATTTTTCTTGTTCTTCTTCTTCTTCCTCTTGTTCTTCTTGTTCCTATTCTTGTTCTTCTCCTCCTTCTCCTCCTCCTTCTTTTCCTTCTCCTTCTCATTCTTCTTGTTTTTCTTCTTCTTCTTGTTCTCCTCCTCCTCCTCCTTCTTTTCCTTCTTCTTCTTGTTCTTCTCATTTTTGTTCTTCTTCTTTTTCGACTTGTTCTTCTTGTTCTTATTCTTGTTCTTCTCCTCCACCTTCTCCTCCTTCTTTTCTTTCTCCTTCTTGTTCTTCTTGTTTTTGTTCTTCTTCTTGTTCCTCTTGTTCCTCTTGTTGTTCTTGTCCTTGTCCTTCTTCTTCTTCTTCTCCTTCTTCTTCTTCTTCTTCTTCTTCTTCTTCTTCTTCTTCTTCTTCTTCTTCTTCTTCTTCTTCTTCTTCTTCTTCTTCTTCTTCTTCTTCTTCTTCTTCTTCTTCTTCTTCTTCTTCTTCTTCTTCTTCTTCTTCTTCTTCATCTTCTTCTTCTTTGGAGATCATCCCCACACAATTGACTCATACTCATGCCCTCTGCCTATGTAGACTCCTTCTAGTTACCCTAATAATGATAAAACTCTTAGGAGTTATATGTATCACTTTCCTACAAAGAATGCGAATAGTTTCACTCCGTTGAGTACCTTGTGATTATTCTTTTATGTTTACCTTTTTATGCTTCTCTTGAGTCTTGTATTTGAATTTCAAATTTTCTATTTAGCTCTAATCTTTCCATCAGGAATGCTGGAAAGTCCTCAATTTCATTAAATATCCATTTTCCCCTTGAAATATTATACCACATGATATTATATCAGTTTTGCTGGGTGGTATGGTTGGTTGTAATCCAATCTCTTTTGCCTTCTGGAATATCATATTCTAAGCCCTACTCTCCTTTAACACGGAAGCTAATCTTCTGTGACCCTAACTGAGGCTCCTCAATATTTTAATTGTTTTTCTGGCTGCTTGCAATATTTTCTCCTTCATATGGGAGCCCTGGAATTTTCATTTGAGAATCTCTTTCTGGAGATAATCAGTGGATTTTTTTTTCAATTTCTATTTTACTCTCTGTGTCTAAGATATTTGGGCAGTTTTCCCCGATAATTTCTTGAAAGATGATGTCAGGGCTCTTTTTTGAGGTGATCATGGCTTTTAGGTAGTCCAATAATTCTTAAATTACCTCTCCGTGATCTATTTTCCAGGTCAGTAATTTTTCCAATGAGATGTGTTGCATTTTCTTCTATTTTCCTGTTCTTTTGACTTTATTTTATTGTTTCTTGAAGTTTTGTGGAGTTGTTAGTTTCCACTTTCTCAATTCAAATTTTTAAGAAACTATTTTCCTCAGTGAGCTTTTCTACCTCTTTTCCCAGTTGGTCCATTCTACTTTTTAAGGAGTTGTGTTCTTCAGTGAATTTTGGTATCTCCTTTTCCATTTGGCCAATTCTGCTTTTTAAGTTCTTTTCTTCCCTAAGTTTTTATGCCTCTTTTATCATTCGGCCAATTTTGTTTTTTAAGTCTTTGTTTTCTTCAGTATTTTTGTGCCTCTTTTACCAAGCTGTTAATTCTCTGTTCATAATTTACTTGCATCACTCTTGTTCCTTTTTCAAATTTTCCTCTAATATTATCTCTTTCTTTAATTCTTCCAGGAACTCTTGTCGGATATGAGTACATTTATTATTTTTCTTTGAGGCTTTGCTTGTAGCTGTTTTCACATTGTTATCTTCTTCTGATTTTATGTCTTAGTCTTCCCTGCCACTGTAGTAGCTTTATATGGCTAAATTCTTTGTTGTTGTTGTTGTTTGCTCATCTTCCCAGTCTATTTATTGACTTTGAACTTTATGTTAAAGTTGGGTTCTGCTCACCTGGGACTTGGGAGGCACTGTCTCAAGTTTCAGGCTTCTTTATGCTGCTGTTTTCAGTGCTAACTCTGTAGATCTGCAGTTTTTTGGTGCTCCCAAGGTGGTGTGACCCAGGGAGAGGTGTAGTCACTCTCTCATCTGTGCTGTGGTCTTTACCCAGGAAAGGCCCCACTCCCCTGCAACAACAAGCACTAGTACTCCTTTCCATCTTGGAACTGTGACATTGGCCCTGGCTCCCTTGTGACCAGTCCCATACACTTCTCTCTGCCCTGGAACTGTGACCTAGAACTCCTGATGGCAATAGATTTGCCAATCTATACCAGCTGTACTTAGTGCCAGCTAAGTTTCCCCTGTAATCTCTATCTGGCCAGTTGTGCGACCCCCTTTCTGTCTCTGGGCTGAGAAGTCCCAAAGCTACTGCTGCCACTGCTGCCATGGCCTCCAAGGCTGACTGCTGGTGTTCCTGCTTTACTCCGAGAAGACACCGACCTCAATTTCATAGGCCTCACCTGTTAATCTCCTAAATTGTCTTAGGATGAAAAAATGTTTCACTTTGATCTTTTGCTGGCTCTGCTGACCCAAAATTTCATTAGAGGAGTTATTGTAAAGTTGTTCGTAGGGGAATGTTGGGAGAGTTCAGCTGGGTTGTTGCCTGTACTCCACCATCTTGGCTCCACCAAGATAAATGATTGTTAACTGAAGTTTCATAATATCCTAAAGCCATCCATAGTTAAAGATATTAAAAGGCCCAGGAAAAAGAAACACAACTTGCTTTTACAAACAATGCATAGTTTTGTTTTGTTTTGTTTTGTTTGAGTAGAGAGAATAGGAAATGTCCTTGGAAAAAAACCTATCCTCTTCCCCTACCAAATTTTTCCAGCCTTTTTTACACAGACCATGACATCTCTAGCCTTAATATAATGCAAGAGGAACATCCAAAGCTCTGAATCTTAAGTATAAATAGCAGGGGCAGCCAAGAAACACAGCCTTGCAAATAGTTTTCCCAAAATTGTTTGGTCCACAAAAATTCAATTTGCCCTGCCAGACTTGCATTGGCCATGTTCATATTCAGCACTGCTACTGGGAAACAGAGTGGGAAGATTGTGCTTGCCTCTATCGCTCTTTTCTGAAGACAGATTGGAGGTATATATCTTCTGCACAAAGGACAACCTATTCATTCCTTATTTCTAGATCAAAAGTAGATAATTATAGTTCATTTGCAATAAAATCTCTCTAATTCAGGGGTGGGAAGAGAGCCTGTCTAGTCTGATGGTAAAATCTGAATTCTATGAGCTGTCCAAAGAAATCTAGTTTTATCAGAGGGATATCTTATCTTGGGGGAGTCAAAACCAAACAGAGAAGCTGATGGAAAATGGAGAGACCACTGTTTGGAGTGGAAAGTAGGGAAGAAGAATAAAAAAAGGACTAATGAAGAAAGGTCAACATATTTATTCCTGGCCTCAGATAAAAGCATCATGAGGTTCAGAAAATGTGAGGAAAATCAATGTCTCTGATAAGACAAAGTCACTCACTTTAACCCAGCAGGTAGTAAGGGCTGGGGACCTTCTATGGAAAAGGGTGAGGAATTGTCTCATAGCAGTTGCCTGGATGGGTGGGGGCCTTTTTGGGTGCCAAGCAGGTGGACATCATAGGTGAAAAAGACAGAAATTTGGTGAATAACTTTCTAGAGAGATAGCCCAGCTGGTCTGATTCTAATAAAATAGTAACAGAGGTAATAGGAGTCTAAAAGTATAACATCCATTTATTTGAAGCAGCAGCAGCAACAACAAAAACCAAAGCAGCCCTTTAGCAGACATATGGCTTCAGTGAAAGGCGCCTTTAGAGTCAGAGATTCTGTGAGTGACAGCAGTAGATGTAGATCATAACTTCAGTAAATGACAGCCTTGGAGACCAAGGTTTGGCAAATGATAACTTAGGAGGCAAGAACTGCCCCTTGGAGAGATGTCCCATCTAAAGGTGAGGCACTCCTCCTTCACCTTGGTATGCGAATTTCTGTGGGGAGTGAGTAGTGTTTAAGAGATTTATTATCTTTCCCCACTGGGAGTGTGAGTACCTGGGAGGGTGGTGGTGGTGGGGTGGGGGGAAGGGGTTGAAGTATGATTCTACTGTAAAATTTTCTCTTGGTTATTTTACTAGCACATTTCAATTCAATTTAACATTTCACTTTTGTGTGGGTATGTGTATATGTGTGTGTGCATGTGTGCATGCTTATGTGTGTGGTTCCTTCCTAGCTTGCAAAGTAGATTCTCCACTGTTTGGAATCTTAATCTATATATTTCTCCTATATTAAAAGCAAATAATGTAGGGATTCCAAAATGAAGAGAGAAGAACCACTAATTAGGTGGCTTCTGAGGACCCTTCCAATTTAGATCTATGATCTTCTCGCTACATATACTTTAATTTATTTTTCAAGGGGGGAAGGCAGGGCAAGTGAGGTTAAGTGACTTGCCCAAGGTCACACAGCTAGTAAGTATGTCAAGTGTCTGAGGCTGGATTTGAACTCAGGTCCTCCTGACTCCAGGGCCAGTGTTCTACTCACTGCACCACCTAGCTGCCCCTTATCTCTACATATAAAGTGTTGAGAATACTAATAATAAGCATGAGGTAAGTTCATGGGGAAAATAGTAATTCATAAAAATAGGCCTATCTTTCAAAATAATGTTTCTGTAAACATAGCTGCCTTTCATTATACAAGACTTCATGGTTGTATTCAGAATTCAGAGCCATAAAAGAAACAGTTGATTTTTAGAATCCTTATATCCAGTATTGTCAGTAAACATTTATTAAGTGCCTACTATGTACAGGGCATTGTGTTAAGAGACAGAGATATGAAGAAAGTCCCTGCTTTCACGGAGCTTACTGTCTAATGGAGGAGACAGCTTGCAAATAACTATGTACAGATGGGTTATAGACAGGATCAATAGGAAATAATCAACAGGAGGAAGGTGCTGGAATTGAGAGGGATTGTGAAAAGCTTCCTGTAGAAGGTGGAGGGACTTGAAGGAAGCCAAGGAAGCTGAGGAAATGAGGGGGCAGAGAATTCCAGGCACGGGGGGCAGCCATTGAAAAGGCTTAGAGCCAGAAGGTGGATTGTCATGAGGAACAAAATGGAGTCCAACATCAATGGATGGCCAAGGATGTGTATACGTATGTGTGTGGGGGTGAGGTGGGGGGAGATGTAAAAGGACTGAAGTTGAGAATGAGGTGAAGGTCATGAATGAAGGGCTTCACGAGCTGGTTCTGGAGATGATAGAAAGCCAGTAGGGTTTATTGAAAGTGATATTGTGAGACCCGTGTTTTGGGAAGATCCCTTTGGCAGCTGAGCCATTGGTTTTATACCGGATTTTCCTTGTTCTGAAAGAAGACCATGAAACGCTTCAGAAGAAAAAGGATTTCAATTGCTTTTACCTCCAAAGAATCATATATAGTTTACTCTACATGGGCTATCACCAATTTCATATAAGTAGGGTATGAATCAATAAGAACCCTCTCCCAAAGTTTCCCACTTCATACATTTTCTTACATATGGGATAGAAACTATGCTTGTGATTTCATTACTGTAGGGAAGTGCTAGATGAGGAAATTCCCTTTGCCAATGGCAATGTGTGGTGTTAAGAGATTTGCCTAGAACAGTGATATATCCGGGGTCACACAGCTAGTATGTGTTGGAGGTGGGACTTGAACCCAGGTCTTCTTTGTTCCAAGGCTCTCTATTTACTAAGTCATATTGCCTCCATTATATAAACTGATCCAAAAGGGAATAGAAGGAGAAAAAGAAATTTCCTATAGTCCCATTGCCAGCCTCCTATCCTTATTCATTTGAGGACCTGAACTCTTGGACCAATGATTAATTTTATTGCTAAAGAAATTAATCAGAAGACCCAGACATCTGGTCTTTCAACAGCTTGAAAACAACATACCAAAGTATGGCTGGGGACATTGACTCTTTGGTGGGGCAGCCCTTTATTCCATACTTCAATCTTTCTATGATGCTGTTTGCTTCCTAGTGAAGGTGTAGGAGTAAATTTCACAATATTCCAACCCTGGACTTAACCAAGATTGCAATTCAGAGTATTTAAAATAGACCTAAGGAGGTTGGGATGATTGAAAAAAAAATATATATATATATATATCTACACATACATATACACATGTATATGTGGATGTGTGTGTGTGTGTGTGTGTTTGTTGCTAAAATAGTAAATATTTAAACCCTGGGAACAAGTCATTTCTGAACTCTTTACTGAAAAGTTAACAGCTGGTTTAAAGATGTTGAGATTAGTGTCAATATTAACAAAAATGTTATCACTGAAATGGATTGCTCAGCCTCCAAATCTTGTGCTATTTAAATTTAAATGGGACAGCTCATCAGGGTTCAGTCTGCTTGATTCAGATTATCACCAGACTATGAGGGAGGGATTCTTATATGGAGATCTAATGGATTTTCAAAATGGGATACTGACGCAGGTCAAGATGGAACAGTGGGTAACTTCAGGCTGATTTCTGTCTTGATGATTCATTGGTGAGCCCACATGTGTTATTTTCATTTCTTTTGACAAATTCAAGAAACCATAGCTCAGCATGAAGCCTAGAATAACAGGATTTTAGAGTTGGAAGGAACCTTAGTGGCCATTTAATCCAACCCCTTCATTTTACAGATGAGGAAACTGAGGCCCAAAGAGACCTCGTTAACCCTTAAAATGATCCTTTTTTAAGGCAATTTCTGACTTTATTGCAACGGTACAGAATATTATTGGATTATTTAAGTATAGTCTCTTTCTTTCTGAAAGCTGTAAAAACAACCTTTCTAACAGAGAGGTGGATCATGTCATTCCACTGGTCAAGAAGCTTTGGTGGCTTTCTAGTGCTTCTAGTATAAATTGTGAATTCTTCAATTTGGTGATTGAAGCCATTGGCTTACCTTTCCAGGAATATTGCCCATTACTCACCTTTATGTAATGTCTATTTCAGCTAAACCAGTCTGCTTGTTTCTCCTCCCATCCCCAACTTGGTCATCCATTTCCCATTGCTGGGCCTTTGCATAAACTGTCCCTGATGGCTGGAATATATTCCATCCCCACACATCCCTTCTTAGAATCTTTTATATCCATTATAATTCTGCTCATTTACCACATTCTGCAGTTAGTTATATGTGTGTATGCATACATGTGTATACATGCATATACACATACATATGCATGTATACATATACACATGCATATATATGCTTATCTGTATATATGTTATGTCTCCCTAGAAAGTTAGCTCTGTGAGGTCTGGAACAATTTTTCCTAGAATATTGCCTTGCATGTAGTAGGTGCCTAATAATTGCTTATCGGGTTAGGGCTGATATAAAGATGCTGTTGTGAAGGCTCTGACCTTTCCAGCTACCTTATAGGAATGCAGCCAATAGTGAAAAGGGATTTGGGACCTTTACAAGGACACACATGTGGGATTGAGATTTCCCAGGACAAAAACAAGTCTTGAAAAAGACTACATTTGTCAAATAAGGAGAGCCAAAATCATGCTGGCACCAGAAATCTTAACCTAGCAAGACAGAAGATCTTTGGAATAAAAGAGAGACAATTTGGAAGAGTTTCTGAGACTGCTTATATATTGAGTATGAATTCAAGATTTTCTTTAAGATTAGATCATAGTCTAAACAAATGGTATTTAAATTTGTATTACATAACATATATGCATGTATACATATTACTGAAAACAGGCTATTTTTTAATGTGCATGTGAGCTCAATCAATAAAAACTGAACCTAAAAAAGAAATTGGCAAGCTTTATATGTCTTTTTCAAGCAAGTAGAACACAGTTATATGTATTTCCACCCCCTGATTCAGCAGCTCTCCCCACATACAGTCAACATGCATTTATTAAGTTTTTGCTATGTGCCAGGCACTGCCCTAAGCACTGGTAACATGAATACAAGCAGGAAGATACAGGAAGATAGTCCCTGTTCTCAAGGAGCTTACATTCTAACCGGGTAAAGACAACTCCCCAGAAAAGGAAGCTGAAAAATGGGGTGGAGGGAGAGCGGGGTTGGGGGGGAGGAAGAAGGAATGATAGAGAAAGTCCAAAGACTCAGAAACAGAACCGGCAGAGAAACAAAGACATGGCTGGCCTGGGTGTTTTCCTTAAAGTTCAGGGTCTAGGAGGAACAAGCCAATCAGAAGAAGGGGCCCCAGGGGTGGAGCATACTTCGGTATGAGAAATACAGGGGTGCAGTGAACTTCCAGAGTGAAGAGTCTTCTGTGGCAGGGTAGAGAAAGTCCAAAGAGTCAGGAGATTATTTGGTAGATTCAGCTAAGTGGCTCAGTGGATAGAGTGCTGGGCCTGGAGTCAGGAAGACCTAAGTTCAAATACAGCCTCAGATATTTAATAGCTGTGTGACCCCTGGGCAAGTCACTTAACCTCTGTTTACCTCAGGTTACTCTTCTGTAATATGGAGATAGTAATAGTACCTACCTCCCAGGGTTGTTATAAGGATCAAATGAGATGATATTTCTAAAGTGCTTAGCACAGTACCTGGTATATGTAAATTTTAGCTATTAACATGTGTGTGTGTGTGTGTGTGTGTGTGTGTGTGTGTGTGTACACACAGGGCAGTTAGGTGGCACAGTGGACAGGGTGCCGGGCCTGGACTCAGTAAGACTCCTCTCTCTGAGTTCAAATCCAGCCTCAGAACTTACTACCTATGTCACGCTGGGCAAGTCACTTAACTCTGTTTGCCTCAGTCTCCCCATCTGTAAAATGAGCTGGAAAAATAAATAGCAAAGCACTCCAGTATCTTTGCCAAGAAAACCCCAAATGGGGTCACAATCAAACAACTAAAAACAACTAAACACACACACACAGAGCTGATATTACCAGCAAGAGACAAGGTCTAGGGCAGTTTAGAAATTTGCTAAAGTGGAAATGACATGTATTAGGTTTTTTTTTTGTTTTTTTTTGCTTCTGCTCTGAGATTGAGACTGATCAAAGGGAAAAAATGTTAGTTTCCAGACGACTTGATTGATATTCTCTGAATCTTCAGCCCACAGCCCTGGCCTTCAATACCTCTCCCTCCCCCTATATTCCTCAACCTTTTTTTCCTGGCCAACCTCTGTTATTCCCTTGCACATGTTGTGTCCTTCAGCCAAGCCAGACCAGTTACTATTCTATGGATCCAACCTATTTTTTCTACTGCAGAACTTTTGCTCATGTTTACTTCACCAGAAGAAAGAGCTTTGGATAAGGATCCCATTGGGAGTCTAGCTCTGTCACTTATTACCTGGAGACCTTAGGCATATCATTTAACTTATCTGGGTCTCAGTTTCCTAATCTGTAACACAGAGGACCAGTGGTAGATTCAGTGACTTCTAAGACCCTTTCCAAATCTAAATTTTGCCATTCCCATTCCTGCCCATCCACCACTATTTCTGCTTATTGAAATCTCACCCACGTTTGAAGGCTAAGCTTAAATGTCATCTTTTTTCCTGGCTGGCTGCCCTGATTCCCTCCAAGATGGATGTGATTTCTTCTTCCTCTGAATCCCTATTCCATTTTATTTGCATTTTTCTATCTTGAACTACAGTTATTGGTGTGTTTTTCTCCTTTCCCCACCCTAATTTATAAACCTCTCTAGGGCAGGGATGGTACCTATCTGTCCAGTCTCATTTTACATGAATCTCCTGGACAAACTGCCAAACTGGACTTCTCTTTCTTCCTCACACATCACCCTCTCCTCTTGTTTGTGTACCTTTGCATTGGTCATCTCCCATGCCTGGAAGATGCCTTCTCACTTCTGTCTCATTGAATGCCTCATTTCCTTCAAATGTAGCTCAGAAATTACCTTCTACACAGCTTCTTTGGTCTCACCAATTGTTAGGGACCCTTCCCCCTAATACTCATAATTATTTTGTGTACTTGTGTGGGTATATACATATGTGTTTGTACATATGCACACATATGTATATACACACATAAAAACCACCCCACCCCCTACCTACTTACCAACCTACCTACATACATACGTATTAATGTGTCTCCCATAGAATCTCTATTCCTTGGGAGGAAAGATCTTTCAATTGTTTGTATATGTATCCCTATACCTAGCACAATGACTGGCATAGTAGGCATTTAATAAATGCCATGGATTGATTGATTGACCTGTAAACTGTGAAGTTCTAAATAAATGAGCTATTGCTAGTAGAATTGTTTATTTAATTGAATTGAACAGTAGACATTCACAATTACATTTCAAGAAATGAGGCTGATCAAGACAAAAATAAGGATTATGAATCTTAGATGTTCAGACGTCGTCTTCTGTTTTTCTGAGGAAATACTGGCTCAGAAAAATTCTACATGGTGATTGATCACATAGACATGTTGTCTTTTCAGTCCTGCAGCAACTTTTTTTTTCTATTTCCAGAAATTTCTTTTTTTTCCAAAAATAAAATGGAAAGAGATTGATTTATGAAAAAATGTTATACAAACCTGTACTTCCTCACCGATATTTCTAAGGCACCATCCTTATGAAATTCCATATGAATTTACCATCTGGATGACTTTGGTGTTATTTTAAGATAA
This sequence comes from Trichosurus vulpecula, assembly GCF_011100635.1. Classification (NCBI taxonomy): domain Eukaryota; kingdom Metazoa; phylum Chordata; class Mammalia; order Diprotodontia; family Phalangeridae; genus Trichosurus; species Trichosurus vulpecula. The sequence goes on from NC_050580.1 coordinate 100,706,463, forward strand.
TTTTTTTATGCTGCCAGTAAGAAAACACTTTAAAGCCTATGCACTGGGGTGAAGCTATTTGTTTCATCACCCTATGTGCCACTCAATTTCTTTCTGTTCTTGGGAGATAATAGAAAAAGCCACAGATTGTTTCAAGTTCTAACTATATAGTCGGAGGACTTTGGACAAGTTACTTTACTTGTCTGAGCCTTAATTTCCTCACCTGTAAAATGGGACACTAAACCAGATGGACTTCAAGGTACCTTCTAACTCTGATTTATTCGGTGATTTTTAAAAATTATAGTTAGGGATTAGGTTAGAGAAAAGCCAGTACCTGAAGTTTGTGCTCAAGGGCACTAGAGGGCATCAGACATGTGGGGAGTTCATTCTCACACTGATGATAATGGGATATTCTTCATTTCTTGCTCTCTCAGCTTAATGGCAGATCTGTATCTACCTGCTAATTCTTAAAGATAGCTTCCCACTTCTGGCTTTTATTCACGAAAGAGTTGCCATTTTTCTTAGAATCACCTTCCTTCTTTAGTGTTGCTCAAATTTTAATTTCTTCTGGAAAGACTCTTCCTTTTGCTGGGCACCCATTTGGAGCTTAAACATTGGTATAAAATAGACTATTAGGTCTGGAAGGGAACTTGTAGATCCCTCAGGAAAGATCTAGGCACCGGGGTGGAGAACCTGCAGCTTCAAGTCCACATGTGGCCTTCTAGGTCCTTGGGTGCAGTCTTTTGACTGAGTCCAAGTTCTATAGAACAAATCCTTTTATTAAGGGGATTTGTTCTGTGAAGTTTGGATTCAGCCAAAGGGCCACACTTGAGGACCTAGAGGGCCACATGTGGGCTTGAGGCTGCAGGTTACTCACCCTTGGTCTAGGGGCTTTAGCGGATCATAAGCTCAATAGGAGTCAATAGTGTGATATGGCAGACAAAAGATATAATACTTTTTTAAAAAAGATGATTTCAAGTGACGTTGGGAGGCAGGCCTTCCTGTAATGAAGAGATGCTATTCCCAGCATGCTCTGCCATTCAGGGGCCACATCTGGAGCATGGTGTTCAATTCCGGGTGTCACATTTTAGGAAGTGCATTGTTTAAACAATGTCCTCCTCGATGCACCTCCTAAAATGTACTATAGTTAGTAGTACTTCCTGCCATCCAATTGTTCCAACAAGTCGGGTGGTAAGTTGACTAATTCTAGGTGCAGCATCTGTGGATGCTTAAGGGATCATGATTTTATTGACTTCATGCATCAGCAGGTCATCAGTGATGAGCCCTTTCTATGGCAATGGGGAGGTAATATCTCAGTCTCCTTTGAAGTGGTTTCACGGTAGCTAGATGGCCCACTGGATAGAGCACTGGACCTGGAGTCAGGAAAACCTGGGTTCAAATGTGATCTCAGACACACTCAGTAGATGTGTGACCCTGGGTACATAACTGAATCTTGTTTGCCTCAGTTTCCTCATCTATAAAATGGGGGTAATAACCCCTACCTTTCAGAGTTATTGTGAGTATCAAATGAGATAATATTTGTAAAAGTGCTTCGCACAGTGCCTGGAACATAGCAGGCACTATATAAATAAAATATATATTTTTTAAAAAAGTTCATTTGTTGTTGTTGAGTTGTTTCAGTCGTGTCTGATTCTCCATGACCCCGTTTGGGGTTTTCTTGGCAAAGATACTGGAGTGGTTCACCATTTCCTTCTCCAGTTCACTTTACAGGTGAGGAAACTGAGGCAAACAGAGTTAAGTGACTTGCCGAGGGTCACATAGCTACAAAGTGACTGAAGCTGAAACTCAGGTCCTCCTGACTCCAGGCCCAGCACTCTAGCCGCTGAACCTCTTTGTGAAGAGTTTAGAGACCTCAGCTTAAGCACCCAAGGTCTAGAGTATTTTTAAGGTCACCTTCATATCTAAAATTCTGAGAATTTAGATGTGATGTAGGAACTGATCATTTGAAAATACTAAAACACCAATGATTTGGCTCTATCCACGTTGGAAGAAATGCTTCAACAGAACCACTGAGTGGAGATAACCTTATCAAAGGCTTTTTGAAGTAGGGGATAGGGTGGGGAAAAAAAAATACAACTCCCTTTGGAGTCACTTGGATCAGTAGGGATTGGTTATTTCTGTCATATGTAGATCTTAAATTCAAAATGTATTCGGTGCTTTGAGTAACAGTAGAAGGGAGGCCTGTAGGAACTCTGTGAGAGGGTAACACAAAAAGCAGTATTGTTTTCTTAGAAGAGACAAGGGAGAAGAGCAAAAAAGAGGAAGCTTAGGAAAACAAAAAAAGACAGGGAACCAGCAGGTAGAAGCATGGAGAAATAAGAAGAGTCAGGAACTTAATGAGAATCCTAATGAGATGAGCTCACTGTTAATGATCAAAATGAAGTTCAGGAGATTTAGGCCTCACTCAAACAGCTTCTGAGGATGATGCACAAAATTCTTTAAAAAATGTGACTCTCTATGTGAATGAGAGGCATCAGATGGAATTATGGAAACTGAGTGTCCTTACTGACTGGCCCTTCCCAGTGTTCTCCTAAATAACCTGGAAGAATAGGGAGTTACTAGGTGACTATGTTAATTAAATACTAGCATTCAAAAAGGAGAAGAGATGTAAGGCAGAAAAAAGGAAGCAAAGCAGATACTGGAAATCACCTTCAGATTTTGGTGACCTCAGAATTCGGCAAAATAAAAGATATTATCAGTTACAGTTGGCAAAAGTGGAGTGTGATGGAGCAACTAGGGAATCAAATGCACTGGAATTATTGTGCCCGCCATGAGGTGAGGCAGTGTCAAATGCGTCAAGGACTTTAGAGAATGATCTCTGATACTGTCTCTCATAACACCTGGTAGGAAAAATTAATTCACAGAGACTTGAGAACTCAAGAGTAGTTAGTGATCCCACAGACTTTGCAAATGGCCCTAGGTAATGACATGACCCCAAGCAGGAAGGAGGCCTTCTTTCAAAGCTCTATCTTGGTTTCACCTGGGAATTTCTTCTCATTACTTACTTTCTGTACTGATTTTTTTTTTTACTATCCTGTATCCCTAGGGGCCTAGGGTAGCAGCCCCAGGAGATACTCCAGTCTGTCAGGTTTAACCCAATTATTGCTTTGTTTTCATTTCAAATATGACACCTCTTCTACCCTATTGCCATTAACAAGGTTTTAGAGACTAAACACTCATTGTGTCTAATCAAACTAGTCAATCTTTGTCCTTGTCCCAGCCCTGCTGTTGGCCCCACCTACTTCTTTGTGTGCAAGCTGATAAGTCATAACTCAAGATCTCTCAAATGTTTACAAGATTTCAATACCACCTGTATAGTAGTTGTCATATACCCTATAAGAAGTGAAAGGTCATTTCATCATACCCTCCATCATCCAGCCCCAACATGTGCCACTTGCTTTAGTTCAGGCCTGCACTTCTTCTGGTGGCTAACACTCTGTGTTCCTTTGTACCTCAGTACCTTCCTTTATGTTGTTCCCCTTACCTGAAATACCTTCAACTTCCTTCTCTTCCTCCTTCCTATCTTATTCCCATCTCCCTCCTTCAGATCTTACTTATCTTTCCATGTTCCACTGAAGTCTCATCTAGTGGTACAGTGGATAAATCCATAGGACTGGAATCAGGAAGACTTGAGTTCAAATCTGGCTTCAGATGCCTTCTTCAGTCACTTAACCACTGTCTGCTTCAGTTTTCTCAACTGTGAAGTGGAGATAATAGTAGCTCCTACCTTCCAGGGTTGTTAGGGGGATAAAATGAAATAATATTTGTAAAGCACTTTGTAAAGCACTGGAACATGAAAGACATTCAGTGCTGGTTCCCTTCCCCTTCCCTTATTTATCTTCCCTCCCTCTTACTCCTCACTCCTATCCCATAGAATCATATAATCATAGGTCCTAAAGCTAGAAGGGACCATAAGGGAACACAAGAGTGATTTGGTCACCATTACCATAATGCTTTCCCCACAACAATTTTATTTGGTCTAGATGACTTCATTAGCATAAGGAATTCCCTGTCAGGAAGCTTCCTCTTTCAAAGCAGATCAGCACCTACACTTACAGAGTTACCTGGAAATACAGAGAAGTTAAGGGGCTTGCCCAGGGTAACACAGCCAGTCCGTGTCAGAGACTCGTCCTCCTGACTCTAAGGCCAGCGCTCTGTCCACTGTGCCATGCTTCCTCCATAGGTAAGCAATATAATATTCCTCATTTTGCTAATGAGGAAACTGATGCCTGGAATTCTATGAGAAACTCTGTTAGTTCTATGTTATTCCAGTTGGTATTACTGGATCCATTCTTCCTTGCAGGTAGATAATTTAAGGGCAATTTCTAGAAGGTTAACATTGAATTCATACCTTATTTGGGGATATAGAGATCCTAGGGAGCTAGGTCATACTACAATCCAGTGCTGTCTCTGGATGAGATCAATTCTCAGAACAGAGGATTAGGCAACTACTTAGTGTATTGAGGCAGCAAAGCTAAGTAAACTGAACAGGGGGTGCTGCTTTTCTTGGTATTAAATTATAGAAGCCTACTTGACAGTTAGGATAGACTCATTAGATAAGGCTCCATGTAGTAAGAAGAAGAGGAACAAGCAGACAGAGACATCTAGAGTGACTAGTGGATCTCCATGAGTACGGCACTCAGCTCTAAGGGAATTCCCCACATTCCTGTGTTTACTCTTACTTGATCTATCCAAGACTCAAGCATTTACAAGAGGCTCCAACTCCCTTGTTCTCCTCAGAAGAAAACTCCAATCATATCTAGATAGATCTGACTTTATGGTACCAGTTATATCATCATCATTTTCCTGAGCCAGCAATGATGGAGGATCCAGCAAATGGCAGTGGAGCTGGGTGTACATGCCTTGAACCTTTCTTACGTGAGTGAGTATGCACACTAAGTTAGTTTGTCTACTATTGCTAAACCCAAGCTTGGGGGAGGGTAGCTAGGTGGCCCAGTGGATAGAGTGCGAGGCCTAGAGTCAAGAAGACTGATCTTCCTGAGTTCAAATCTGACCTTGGACACTTACTAGCTGTGTGACCCTGGACAAGTCACTTATTCCTGTTTGCCTTAGTTTCCTCATATGTAAAATGAGCTAAAGAAGGAAATGGCAAGCCACTCTAGTATCTTTGCCAAGAACACCCCAAATGATGTCATGAAGAGTCCAACACAACTGAAAAATAACTAAATAGTAACAACTAGCTTAGATGCACATGAGTCATTATCTTTGCTTCTTGAAATTCAAAGCCTGACCAATATTGAAGTCTATGATTTACTTTACTCTTTGGAGGCCCCTTCAGTCCCTGTGATATAGGGAATTCAATTTAAATGCTTCAAGTCCAATATGGCAGCTTGGATAATCTGGACTAGTCGTTTGCACACACAGATAATGGGGAAGAGGGCTCTGGAGTGGAAGGTTATGAAATGCCTTGAAGATGATGAATGCTATGCAAATGCTCAACAGCCAACATAAGGCTATTTAAAGGGAAACATCTTCTTCAAGCTGACTGTGACACTTAGTCTTGTAGTCTGTTTATATAGCTCAGCAAATAAATATTGCATTAAAAATGTCTGTTGTGTTGTCTAATAAATCCAAATCTCAGCTCAAGTGTAGCTTATGCAAGCAGTGAGGAATCTTGGCAGGACTTTGTGGTATTGCACCCACTTTGTTTGTGTCAGATATTAATTAAAAAAGGCGTCCAGGCTGTTTTGGGCCAGTAGCATCTTGCTTGTGATGGGTAACCAGTTAAACACATTCTTCCTTTCCTCTCCATGTGCTTGATGGAAGAACTTGCCAATGTTCTGGTAGTAGAGGGATTGATCTCCATACTGCCTGGTGTGTTTGAGACATTAGCATCTTGTGTATCCTTTGAGGCCCTAAAACGCCACCTCAGTTCAATCCAGCAAACACTTTTTAAGCACCTTCTCTGCGCAGGGGCTTATGCTAGATTTTGGGAATTCACAGATGAAAAATGAAACAAGCTTCTCTGATCTGAAGTGATATTTCCATCAGCTGATCTCATAACACTTTATAGTCTTCTTAAGTCCTACTCATATTTTAATTTGGAGTATATTTATCAATGCACACATCTTATCGTCTTTGTAGACCTCACTGAGGTCAGAGACTGTATCTTACCTATCTTTTGATCTTCTCCATCGTCTACCACATGTATTGGGCGTAGTGGATGTGCAATAAATCTTAGTTAAGCAAATGGAAAAAGGTGAAGTTCTTGATGGAAATCTTTCTAAACTCTTGGGGTCTATACAATCAGAGTGATAACATGTTTATCAGATCCTTGATAGCAGTCAGGTTTGGGAAAGAAGGCAAGGAGACGTTTGGTTCAGTGACCTCCTCTTTCTTTGCACATAATAAGTGCACATTTAATGCTTTTTTATAGGTTGAGAGAGCTAGTATCAGACCTCCATTAGAGACCTAGAATCATAGAGGGATAGGAAATATTTTACTCCATTGCTGACTCTAATCCAGAGTAGCTATCGTTCTCACAACAGGTCTACTCAGACAAAACTAATTCAAGGATTTAGCAATTATTTGGTGCATTGGAGCAGTGTTAATTTGCAGATTGGATACTTTAGAACCTAAAAAGTAGCTTTGATGCTCTGGCCTGGATGTCTACACACATAGGTTCAGTAAATGGAAAAAAAGTTAGAGCTTTAGGGATAAAGAGGTCCAATAATAGTTATGAGACACCTTAAACTGTAAGTTAAATGGAAGGGGATAGGGGACAATTAGGAGGAAATTCAATTAAATTCTGCAAGTATTTATTAAGTACCTACTATGTGCCAGACCCTATGCTAAGTGGTGGAAGACTTCCAACTAGGCCCTAATCATTCAAAGTTTAGACAAACCCAAATATTTTTTTCCAGGCTGAGTTATCATGCTCTCTTAGATGTTCCCAAAGTAAGGCTTTGGGGATTTGGTGGCAGAGTATTAATTCTAGAGTCAACATTGTGAAGTAGAATGCCTCTAGCCCCTTCCCTTCACCCTTTCCAGACCTCTCTTTTCCTTCCATCGTCAGCAAAGGCTCTGCCATCAACCATTTAAACCTTAGTATAAACAAGGTTTCTTTTCCTGAGGTATTGAATTTGAGCCTTCTTTTTGATTGTGTAATGGCAAGTATTATCCACTGTTAAAGGAATGTAAGGCATCATGGAGCAGATAGGAATTTTTGAGACAGAGGTACTCTTTCCTTTATCCCCCTAAATTATACCAAGATTGTCTTACTTATGGGCACAGCTGGACTCATCCTTACCCTTTGCACATTGCAAAAGACAGACACATATCTTCAGATGAAGGCCTCGCCTCTGCTTTTTTCCCCTTCCTACAACGAAGGGACTCCTCCAGTAGAGATCTTTGCCTTTTTTAAAAAAATGTAAATGCCCAGCATTTTCATCAGTAATACTATCTATAATACCATAGTACTGTAATACCTTCAAGCAGAAGGCCTTATCTTATACTTCTTTGTTTTTCCGGTGCTAATCTCAGTACTATATGCATATTTGGCAGGTGCTCAGTAAATGATGGCACAATGGATAGTGTTAGATATGGAGTCAGAGAGGCCTCAGTTAAATCCTGCCTCCTACACGTATTACCTGTGTGACCTTGGGCAAGTCACTAAACTGCTTATCTTCAGTTTCCCCATCTATAAAATGGGGGTGATAATAGCTCCTGCCTTACATGATTATTGCAAGGATCAAATTAAATAACATATTAAAGCACTCCATAAAATTTAAATAAATAAAATGCTTGTTAGTGATTATTATTTAAACATATCAGCCACACTGAGTTGTCTCAAGGATCAAATAAGAAAGTATGTGTTGAACAAGCTATGCAGATAACATGTAATTGCAATGTTTCTTCTTCTTCTCTTTCTCCTTCTCCTCCTCCTCCTCCTCCTTCTCCTTTTTTCCTTTTCCTTCTCCTCCTTCTCCTTCTCTTTCTCCTCCTCTTCCTCCTCCTCCTCCTCCTCCTTCTCTTCCTTCTCCTCCTCCTCCTCCTCCTTTTTTCCTTTTCCTTCTCCTTCTCTTTCTCCTCCTCCTCCCTCTCCTCTTTCTCCTCCTTCTTCTCTTTTTCCTCCTCCTTCTCTTTCTCTTTTTCCTCTTCCTCCTCCTCCTCTTCCTCTTCCTCCCCCTCCTCCTCCTTTTTCCCTTCTTGTTCTTCCTTATTTTACAAGCTTGTGGTGAGAAAAGTGCTTTATAAATGTTAAAGTGCCATTTGAGTCATTACTATTTTTATTGTTAACAACACCACTATTACTACCACTAACAATAATAAAATAATAATAAAGAAGGTCCCACTGTATGAGATTCTAAGTCAAGGGCTGCTCCCATGCACCAAGTGCCACATTAAACCTGCCCCCTGCCCTGGGGGAAGAATAGGTTTTGCTTTCTTCCTTTTGCTTCTAGAAGCCCAGGTCTGCATCCAGGACATCAAGGTTTCTTCATCAATGCTGAGTCAGAAAACAAGTTGCTTGGAGATTCCAGTCTGAAGAAGGGTTAGTCCTTGGGGATGTACCCTTCCCAGCAATCCTGGGAAAGAAGAGTAAAACAAAGAAAGGCATTTATAGTGGGGAATTACCATAACATTTCCTCTTCCTGAAAGTAAAGTTTACTGTTTAATGGATAACTGAAGCATTTAAGATTAACTGCCCTGTACATAACAAAGATGTTGGCCATTATTTCTGTTTTCTTGGGCCAGAGGCTGCCTAGGAATGCGAACATGCATTAATGAAATCAGAGCTCCTGGAAGTGGGGTCGGAAGTACCTTCAGTGAGAAATCAAAATCCAATGATCCTAATTCTATTGCCCTTGTTGTTACTCAAACGATATATGTAAAGTGCTTTGCAAACCTTAAAGTGTTATATTAATGTTTGCTCCAATAATAATCAAAGTTATGTAACATTGATAGCAATTCTTATCACTATTAATTATTATTAATAATTACTATTCCAAATCAACCAACCAATGAATCAAACATTTATTAATTGCCTACTGTATTTCAGCCACTGTGGAAGGCCTGGGTCATAGTGTGCTCCTTCTTGCTTTCAGTTCCCCTATCTGCAATGCCTTCCCTCTTCCTTTCCACCATCTAAATGCTCATCCTTCAAAATTAGCTCCAGTTCTGCCTCTGCCACAGTGCCAGTCCATAAGTCTCCATCCTTTCTCCAAACTCCTTTTGCTCTTATAATCATGATCACACAGCTTTTAGCAGCTAATTTTTCTCTAATTGTTTCTTCTGCAATAACAAGATGTTTATTCAGAGATTGCTTGTGCTGGCAAACTTAACTATCTGAATAAAAGTGGAAAATCAGAAAATAAGCACAAATGATCTCTAAGGGTCAGTCGTGGTGGCAGGTGCCTGTAATCCCTGTTAACTAGAGAGGCTGAGGCTGAGGCTTTCTTGAGGCAGGGAGCAGTTGTGAGCTGCAGTGTTTTAAGCTGATCAGGTGTCCACAGTGTCAATATGGTGAGCCCCCAGGAGGGGTTGGGATGCCACCAGGTGGTCTAAAGAGGTGTGGCAAACTGGCCCAGGTCAGAAGTGGAGCAAGTCAAAGCTATGATTCCTTTCAGTAGTAGGAGTAGCCCCTGCACGTCCAGCTGGGATGAGAAAGGGACATCCTGTATCAACTATATTGCTAAAAGCTGATTAAAAAAGTTACCTCTAAGTAGCTAAAATAGATGTCGTAAAGACTTTGCAGTAAAATTCATGCACTTTACTCAAAAAGAAACCCACCAGCCCACACTAAGATACCATTTACTTTGATTTTGAAGAGTTGCTATTACTATCTTTTGTTTTTACGTCATCTTCATTTCCATTTGTAGTCTGCATTCATTGCCTTTCCCAAAGAAGAAACCCTCATAACAAAGAAATAGAAAGAAAGGTCATGGCGCACCAAAACTAACTGACTTATCAACTGAGTGTTCCATAGCCATTGTTCCCCAGTTCTATAAAGGGTGGGTGGTAAATTTTATTATCTTTTCTTTGGAATCAAATTTAGTTATTATGATACAGCATTTCTTTCTGTTTTTGCCTTTTGTCCTTCCATTTATATTGTTATAAAGATCAAATGTGCAGTTTTCTTGGTTCTATTTACTTTCTTTGAATCAGTTTATATTCCTTCCCATACTTCTCTCTGGTATTCTTATTCACCATTTCTTATAGCACAGAAATATTTCATAACATTCATGTACTACAACTTGTTTAACCAATTCTGCAGTTGATGGGCATCTGCTTTGTTTCTAGTTCTTTGCTACTACAAAAGGTGCCTTGTATATATGGGGCATTTTTTTTTCTGACTTTGACCTCTTAGAGTATGAACCTATGAGTAAGATCTCTGGGTCAAAGGGTCTAGAAGAAATCTTAGACGTTTTCTTAGCATAATTATGAATTACTTTTCAGAACAGGTGTACTAATTCACAATTCCACCAATACTACATCACTGTGGGTATCTTTCCATAGCCCCTTTAACATTAATAATTCCTCTCTGTTGCCATCTTACCAATTTTGCTGGGACTGAGGTTAAACTTCAGGTTTTTTTAATAGTTATTATATTATATAATTATATTATATTTTATGTTATTTTATATTTAATTATTATTTTATGATTATATAATTATATATTATGTAATTATCATGATTCCTCTTATTATTAGGGATTTAGAGTAATATTTCATAGAGTAGTTAATTATTTGTAATTCTTTTGAGAACTATCCATTCAGATCCTTTGGACCCACTAGATGTAGATATTTTATTAACAAGGTTGTATAAAGTAAAAGAGAATTGATTGAATAAATCACCCCACCCCCATCTAAAGTAAATGACAAGATGTTATACTCTGACACGTTTCAGGCCAGAACATATGTCAATTTTTCACTAGATTTGAACAAACTTAATCTCGTCCCTAGGTATGACAGGATGGTTGTTTAGATCGGTTAAGGGACTTTGCATTGCCCTGTAGGGGCTGTATAAAACCAGGGAGCTAGTTCGAATCAGAGATTTGAATGAATTGCAATCCAGTTTCAGACAAGTTCTTGAGAAAGAACCATGGTGGGGGAGGGCAGTGGGAGAGGAAACACCTCAGGCTGAGCTTTGTTCTCTTCCCCTATTTGGTCAGAGGAGGATACTATGGCCTTTGTAGAGTCTAGAGAATTTTGGACTTGCCATGTCCCCAGAACAGTTGACATACATGTCTAAATTGAGAACAAAGGACGTATTGGACTAGACGAGGAAAGCAAATTCAAAACTGTACAAAGGGCCTAGAAGAAAAACTACATCATACCCAAGGGCAATATCTTGAGGACTCTAGTAAAACGACTTCCGGGAGCTGTGAGTAGCCTTTTTGCCACATGTTTTCTCTAAGCTTGAGCCCACTTTGTCCTGGACTCTATATATAATGGCAGGAGTGTATAGCAGATTTTTGGAAGAAATGTTGATACACCTACGTCAACTATATTGCCACAGTAATATATCCCTTTCTAAAAGCTGATGAAGTCTGGCCAATTTGTATCAACTGATAATCATGAGGGAGAAGCACACTGGTGGAGGCTCATGAGATAAAGCACTAGAAAATACATTCCTATGCTCCTCAGGGTTACCTCTACAGCATTGATGGGATACAGTAGCCAAGCTCTGGGACTTAACATTCAGTGCCAGTGGGCGCTGGGGCAAACTCTACCACAATCAACTAGTACTTGCTTATTTGGTTCACCTGGCTTGCCAAAGGCATATGATGATGCTACAGGCAGACACACTGAGAGAAGTAAGTAGTAGCAGCTCCTAGTCTTTAGTAAATATCATGGAAGAAAAATTATAGAAACACAAGACTTTATATAGCATAGCAGTCTGGCCCCATTTTGTTTACAGAGCAAATAGCCCTATCCATATTGCCATTGTATTACACTTAGTATGGACAAATATTTGCCAAATTAATTGAATTAAATTAAATCGTGCCTGACACTAATGTATAATAACAGCACGTTAATTGATAATGGTGAGTCATCAAGAAAAAATTAAATTTGGCTCAGTTTATTCTGTTTGAGATGTCAAGGTTAGAAATAATATGCTTAGATATACTTCCATTGGCAATGATTTAACGAAAAATGTTTAATTCTTAAAAGGGAAGCTTATTTATCTGGAAAATTAATTAGGTGAAATATCTCATTCCTGGAGGATTCTAGATAAACAAAGTATAGTGTACTATAGGTTAATTTCGTCTCTTCAGCTAGATTTAACTTGTGATCATAAGCCACCACAGTATGTAAGAGCAAGCCTATTCCTTTAATGCTTATTTGCGTTTCTGTGTTACTTGAAGCTACTGTTTTTAAAGATAAAGCCACTTGCAATGATTTCTGCCTCAGCTTATAAATTTGGAATTGAGAGAGGGGAGGAAAACCCAAAAGGGAGAGGTTATTTTCCTTAGTTCAAGATGAAGAGGATAAGCTAATTAGAATATTTTTTTTCATTTTTAGTGATCTTTGAATGTTTATACCGCAGATTGCTTTTGAACCCATCAAGACTTGACAAGGAAATGAGCCAGTAGCAGGTGGAGGTTTCTGGTTTTGTTTTTGTTCAACTAATCATACATTCTGCATACACACCAGCTGACCATTGCTTCACTTGACTACATTTAAATATATTTTTCTTTTTCACTATGAACTTAACACACATGAACATTTCAGCATACAAAGAAGAATAGGAAAGAAAATCATACACAAAACTGTGAGCTTCTGTTACACGCAATTTTTAAAAATAACGGTTTATTTAACAGGACAACTGTTTAATTTCACAAGACAACAAAACTGCCCTGCTTGTTTGTGTCACCTTTCAAACTTCCTTCTATTCTCTTCTGTGTATATTATTAATGTTTCATTGACATTCTCTTCTTTCTTTTCTTCTGCTTTTGCATAACCATTATTTATCAATTGTGCCCCTGCCCTCCCTCCAAGCCCTCTCTTTAAATAAATAGTTAAAGGCAAACAAAACAAGACACTAGATTGACTATGTATGAAAATGTGTATTTCATTCTGCCCCTTTAGTTCATGGCCTCTGTGCCAAGAGATGGGAAGCATGCTTTATCGTTGGTCTTCATATTGGTTATTGCATTAATCAAAGCCCTGAAGTTTTTCAAAGTTGTTCTCCTTTACATTTCTGTGGTTATTGTGTGAACTGTTTTCCTGTCATGCTCATTTCACTCTGCACCAGTTCATACAAATCTTAATGTTTCTCTGAATCTGCCATATCTATCATTCCTTCAGTATATTAATATTCCATTATGTCCATGTACCACATTTTTAGCCTTTTGACAACCATTCAACACCCACTTTGTTTCCAGTTCTCAGATGCAGCAAAAACTGCTGCTATATATATTTTTGTACACGTGTGTCTTTGCTTTCTTTGAGGCACGTGGCCAAGTAGTGGTTTTGCTATGACCATTCCATCTCAGCATCTGTGACAAAGAAGGAGAGCAAAGCTGAGCATCATGTGGTATGTACCCTACATTTTGGGAGTGTGGATTTCCAAGAGTTCAGAGGAAGTACGGGGAATATAACACAGACTAAAATTCTTCAGGGGAATTTATAAGATAACTAAAATAAAAATAAAATCAAGGCAACGAGCCTAAGGTCAGTGGAAAAGAAAAGAAATAGGACATAAAACTGGGACTCTAAAGCTACATATTTTATTATCTTTGTGATAGGAAATTGCTCCCCTCACCATCATTTTTTCTTTGCATATATTAATGTACATTATTGGCTCTTTCTTTATTTGCAAATAGAAAATATTCCTAGAATCCACTCAACATGTTAATAAGGAAAGAGTTATATGGTACGAGGCATTTACTCCACCTTATGAGTCTGTATTTAAGTCATACTTTTAATGTTTTGGAGCCTTGATATGTACAGAGTAAAGATTTGAATCTTAATGCTTTTGTGGAGGGGCAGTTCTAGGTGACGTTGTCGGGCCATGTTTTAGTCATGTTTAATTCATTGTGACCCCCATTTGAGGTTTTCTTGGGAAAGATACTGGAGCGGTTTGCCATTTCCTTCTCCAGTTCTTTTTACTGAGGAGAAAACTGAGGCAAACAAAGTTAAGTGACTTGCCCAGGGACGGACAGCTAGCAAGTGTCTGAGGCCAGATTTGAATTCAGGAAGATGAGTCTTCCTGATTCCAGGTCTGGCACTCTATCCACTGTACTGCATAGTTGCCCCTCTAGGTGATGAGAAACAGCCATTAAGTTGACAGGGAAGGGTAATAAATACCTTTTGGAATTGGGGTGCTGCTCCAAGGGCATAGTTCAGTGTAAGAACTTTAGTAGCCTCCACAACCAGCTAAACAGAGAAACCTCTGGGGAGGCTCAAATCCCGTAAGTCACTTGGTCAAAGTAAGGTCTGCAGTAGTCAAAGGGCCCAAAGCTCCTTTTCTCTCTGGCAGGGAGTTTAAATTTCCTAGCATTGTCCCTGATCTGTAAACCCAGGCCAGGCTCCATAATCCTTCCCCTCAAGGGCTGGTCCTGCTTGACCCAGAGAGGAACCCTTTAACCTCACATCAATTTTATTACCCAGCATTCCATTTCTATGATCCGTGACTGCCCTTCCCACTGTATTTCCTCTCAACAAAGCTGCCTTGCTTCCCTTTTCTCTCTGCCGACTCTGCATTCTGTCTTGTGGGACTTTGATTCTTTGTACAGTTCCTTGGATTCCCGAACTTTTACTGCATTAAAATAGTCAGTAATGTGTAGGTCAGAGAAGGGTATGACATCAGTTCTATAGTTCAGTTTAAAAAACATTGATTCATCATTCACCATATTCAGTGTACTATGCTAAACAGGGAAGGAGATACAGAGTTATGTAATGGATGTTTACCCTGGAAAACAGAATTTTCTGGTGGGACATAAAAACTCTTTTCAAGTACTGCAGGAAGGTCCAATGGAAAATGGGTTGGCTTTATTCTGTTTGCTCCAGAGGCTCAGACTAGGAGCACTGGATGGAAGTTACAGAGAGGAAGATTCTGGCTTGACATAAGGAATAACTTCCCAACCTGAGCCTTGCAAGGTATTCTGTAGAAGGGATTTTTATTCAGTTGGTTTGGACCTGAAGGCCTATGAGATACCTTTCAAGTCTGAGATTTTATGACCCTGTGAAGCACCTATAACTATCAACCCTGAATTTGGGGATACCTCAACTCATTGAATCTTAGTCTGTGGTGACAAACCAGAGTGGAAATCTCAACTTTGCTGTCATTCGATGTGAATTTATTAAGGGCCTACTTTGTCCAAGAGAACTATTGGAGGATGTTTGGCCACTTCTTACCTTGATGGTCTGGTTGGTAGTCTTTAGCAAATCCTCCAAGTCAGAACTTTCAGCCAATTTAGCTCATGATGAAAAAGTCACCTCTTTCACCTACGTCATGTGGGGATCAACCTGGTGGTCCCGGTGGCCAATCCTCTCCCCACACCTATGTATCCATGTCCTTATTCCATGTCTTTACAACCCCTACTTCATTGCTTTGTAGCTTGGAGCTGGTGTTTGCAGGTTAGTCTATTCCTAAATCCCCACAACTGATACAGCTAAACCAACAGATTGGCTCATAGGGTCAAGGAGACAGAATGGTTCTCCTTAGTCTTCAACAAACAGCTCCTATTCCCTTCCTGGAGTCAAGGATCATTGGCCTCTCTTTGACTCCTTCCCTTAGGTGTGTATTGGGAACACTATATATTGTTACTATAAAGACAAATAAGAATTCAGGGGCTTATCAAGCTTTTTAATATATCCTAATCCCTCAAGTAATTGGGTGGACCTAATCTCAGGTCCTATATTAAATAACATTTTCTTAGAATGTTTTCCCAAAAGTCAAATACTTGTGTATGTTTTTGGCCCCTATAGCTGAGTTTTATTTAATAGGATGGATTCATTATATAGTTTTGTTACTTACTTTTTTTTCCTACCAACCTGTTCACTGGTAACATGATAATTAGTGCTCAAGATGATTTCTCTGGAGGCACTGCAAATCCTGAAGGGCTGTCTGAGTCATCAAAGAAAGATTGGATTGTGTTTAATATCATTTGGCGTTAAGTATTCCAGTTATTTAAAAATTGGAGGTACGTATAGGGTGTATATGGTAATTCCTAACTAATCAAATTATGATATTAGCTAGCATATTCATTCATTTATCAATCAATTAATATGCATTTATTGAGCAACTCTGAGCTAAGCACTGTGCTACATGGCAGGGACACAAAAGCAAAAAAAAAAAAAAAACCCAAAGAAACCAACCAAAAAACAAGGGTAGTTCGTACCCTCAAGGAACTCACAATCGATTGATTCATCATTCATTCATTTTCAATGACTTTTAACGCTTGACTTATAGCCTTTGATTTCTTCATTTCAGATACCTTCTTGCCATACTGTGCCGCTGCTATACCCTCTAAACTGAAACTTTGGAGAATTAAGCCAATTGGTTTTGAAACTCTCATTGTGGGACTATACTGTCCTGGTAGGTGAGAGCCCATTATATATAGTCAGTTCATCTAACTAGACCACGCTTTATCGTGGCCATTTTTTTTTGCCATCTCACATGCTGCCATATGCAGATTCCTCCACCACTTTCCATCTCTTACCCTGAGAACAATAATAAAATCAGTAATTACCTTTGTATTTGATAAGGGATTGTGAATCATTACTCCTATAGCTCCACTGACTATCTCTGTGACTTCTTAGACTAAAATACACTTTGAGGAATCTGTTGGCTTCACCAGACTTCCAGAAGGATTCATGACACAGAAGGGTTTGAAACTCTTTAGATATGGTCAAGCTAATCAATATCTATCCCAAAATATAGTGCCCCACAGTAACTCTTATTCCAGATATAGGCTGATCAGGGAACAATGAAGGGGAGCTATTCCCTCCTTTTTCTGGATGATACACTTCCCTAAATGTTTTCTAAGATCACATTAGCTTTAGTGTGTGTGTCATATCTGAATTGACTTGTGCTGAGTTTGCTGTCCACTAAGAACCCCAGATTCTTTTCAGATAAAATGTTTTCTAGCTACACCTCCCTCATCTTAGGTACATGAAAGGTTGCTTGTTTGTTTTTAAGACAAACATAAGACTTTACATTTATTACTATTGAATTTCACCAGATTTGGCCCAGTATTCTAGCCCCTGTATTCTACTCACACCCGGTATGCATCTCTCTGTTCTCCTTTGGGTGGCTCTCAACTTTGATTCTTTAGAAACATTCCATCATATTCTATAAATGATTCCATGATTTGCAGCCCTACAGCATCACTGGAAGAATACTGGTGTTTAAAAAAAAAAGAGAGATGAACTTCTGTTTCAGGGAGAATCTTAGGGTAATTAAAAGCTCTTGCATTTTTCCAAAAGCAATCCTGCCCACTCTCCTCCTGTTCAATTCTGGGCCCAGCTCATGAACACGTGCAGTGTTTGTCTAAGACATATGTACTGCTAGATCAGCTGTGTGGGTTGTCCATCTAACTACATGTCATCGTTTAGGAAATAAGTTGGAATTTCCCCACTTACACTCATGTCTTCTCATTTTCATTCTTTCTGCTAGTTTGGCATTGATTTTTATCTCTGCTCTAACATGTGGTCTGACTTTACAAAGACAACTGATTTGGAAATGGTTCTCATTTAGATAACCAGTGGTTCCCTGTGGGTTAGCCTGTGATGAGTTTCATTTTGAGTTGTTATTTGATGTTTGTCATATCCAATGTCCTTTGATTCTTGTCACAGTGGAAGTAGTCATGATGAATAGGGATAAACCAGAAAAGACTATGGCCATCTTCTGGTGGCACAGTAGATAGAGCGCTGGGCCTGAAATCAGGAAGACTTGAGTTCAAACTTGACTTCAGACACCTACTAGCTGTGCGACCCTGGGCAGGTCACTTAACCCTGTTTGCCTCAGTTTCCTCATCTGTAAAATGAGCTGTAGAAGAAAATGGCAAACAACTCTAGTACCTTTGCCAAGGAAACCCCAAATAGAATCATGAAAAGTCAGATACAAATGAAACAACTGAACAACATTTACTTTCCAGATGAGGAAACTGAGGGGAGTCCCAGAAATGACACAGAGGTAGTAAATTGTTGAGCCAGGCTTCAAATCCTGATCTCTTATTCTGAAATCCATGTTCTTTCCATGACTTTATACCACCCCTACTGTGTGACCATGTGGCTTGCCAGTGGTCATACAATTCACAAGCAGTGTGACCACTTCCCCTATCTGGCTCCAATTTCAATAAAATGAGGAAGTTAGAGTGGATGATCTCCAGGAACTGGTCCAGCTCTTTGAGCGTGTGATTACTTTACCTATTAGCCTCAGTTTCCCTGTTTGTGAAATGGGATATGGTTCTTTCTGCCTCCTCATAGAATGAATTAGTTAATGCTCTTAAGGAGCTTTAAAGATTAGAAGTCCTAAGTAATTTTCTCAGTCCTTGTAAAGCAAGATAACCGTTAGTGGACATGACCTACAATTGTTCTGACGTATAAAATATTTTACTGGGCCCTTAAGATAATAAATTGATCCAGGCCAAGCTGTCTCCATGCTACCTTCCTTTTATTCTCCTCCTCCCCCCCAGCTCCCCCACCCCGAGGGTCACAGTGAACAGCATCAGTGAACTGGCCACTCAAGGTTATCATGACAGGACACAAAATAAGGACTCACATCAGATTTGGGTTTTTTTTACCTTCTTAGGAAAAACCTTTTAAACTAGATACCCACTAAAAAGGAAAGTTACAGTATTTAGAGCTGTAAGTGACCCTTAGAGGTCAGCTGGTCAACACCTTCTTTTTATAGGTGAAGAAAACAGAGGCCCACAGAACTGAAGTGGCTCGTCCAAGGGCATTGGTTAATAAATACCAGAGCTGGGATTTAAAGGTTGGTTCTGAGGATCTGGGTTTGAATCCCATTTCTGACACCTGTATGATAGGCAAATCCTTTAATCTCTTTGGGTCTCAGTTTCCTTATTTTTAAAATGAGGGTGAACGCAATGTCTTGGTCAGTTTCAACCAACTCTAAGCCTAGGATCCTCAGAGTTTCTCTTATTAAAACTCCCTTATTTTACAGATGAGGAAACCGAGGACCAGACAGGTTAAGTGACTTGCTCCAGGTCACACAGGTAGCAAGTAGTAGAGCTGGTATCTGAATACAGGTTTTCTAACTCTAGATCCAGAACTCTATTTACTTTTTATCCCTCAGAGGGCTTGGCACAGTGTTTTGTATCCACTAGGTGCTCAGTAACCTTTTGCTGAATAAAAAATAGCTAAATGCAATGAAGCTATAAAGATAGTGATATAGCCTGGATAAAATACAAATTTTGCAAAATATTTTAGTATATACAAAATGTAATTCAAATTCAATCACTAAAACCTCGAAAAAAATTTTATTGTTGTTTGGTTTTTGTTGTTTAGTTGTTTTCAGTTGTGTCTGACTAATCACATCCCCATTTGGGGTTTTCTTGGCAGAGATACTGTAGTGGTTTGCCATTTCCTTCTCCAGCTCATTTTACAGATGAGGAAACTGAGGCAAACAGGGTTAAATGACTTGTCCAGGGTCACACAGCCAGCAATGTCTGAGGGCAGATTCCAAGTCCAGAGCTCTCTAGCCACTGTGCAACCTAGTTCTGTAGGGGAAGTAATTCTCATATTATAGATGTGGGAGCTATGGCCCAAAGGCTTTAAGTGACTCATTCAACATCTCCTGGGATGCAACCTTTTCTCAATCCTCATTCTTGACCTCTCTGCAACTTTTAACACTGTCAATCCCCCTAGGGACACTACTTGGTTTTTGGGACACTACTCAAGATCAGTTTGAAAGCTAAGTGTAGGATAGACCCGTTTTCCCCGGGTCTTTTCTGTTTGGGTCAAATTACAGAAGTTCTTTCAACAGGCTGGCATCCCTATTAAGCCTTTTGTCCACCTCAGACCCATCTTAGCCATAAGTAGTATTACTTTGATTCTTTTAAAAAAATTTATCGATATCTTGGTTTTTGCATCCCTAACATTTCCCACTGTATATCTCCCCTTGCCCCCTCCGACAGAACCGTCCCTTATAATAATGAACTTCTTTTAAAGATAGAGTAGTTTATTAAAACCAACCAACACATTGAAAAAAAATGATGTTATATTCAGTGTTCCATATCTACGGTCCTCCATCGCAACAAAGGGGCCAAGGTGTTATGATAATTATGGAGCATTGTTTTTTCTTGTTAAAGTTATTGTTGCTCTTTCCATTTACAATGTTATAGTTGCTGTGTGCATGGTTTCCTGGTTCTGCTTACTTCGCTTTGAATCAGTTCATAAAAGCTTCTCCATGCTTCTTTGTATTCATGGTGTTGTTTCTTATAGCATAGTAGTATTCTAGATGTTCACTTACAAAAATTTGTTTAGTCATTCTCTGATGAATGGACATCTACTCTATTTCCAGTTTTTTGCTACCATGTACAAAAATGTCGCTATGAATTTAGGCATATATAGGGACTTTCTTTTTGTTTCTGATTACCTTACTGTCTTTGTCTAGCAGCTATTTTAGTCACTTCACATAATTCCAAAATGCTTTCCAGAAAGATCGGACCAATTAGCAGCTCTACTAATAATGTATGGTTGCTCGCATTTTTCCACAGCCCGTTCACTGTTGAGTCTTCCCATCTTCTGTCCTTTTTTTCTAGTTTGCTGAGTGTGAGGTAAAATTGCAAGGTTGTTTCCGTTTTGCATTTTCCGTGATTAGTAGTGACTTGAAGCATCCTTTTGATATGTTAATATTCACTCCTCCTCCTCCATTCTTGTTTGAAATTCTTATTGATAACTCTTTGTTCATATTCTTTCACTACTTTTCTGTAGTGGGGATGGTTACCACTCCAACCTTAGCCAAAATGGCATTTTTCAAGAGCAGGCACAGGCCCTAGTGTGGAATTTATCTGAACCAGGGATCCGGCAGATGGTCAATTTCACCTTGTGAAACAAGAGGAAAAGAAATGTTTACATTTATATACATAAATGCATGTACATACACACACAATATACATACATGCATACATGCGCACAAATACATATGCATACATATACATGTAGATATTCATACCCATATACACCTATACCTATAAATACGCCTACACCTATCTACGCATGCATGCACATATGTATACAGTCCTAAAAGATTTTTTCCCAGGATAATAAGTCTTCAGCATATCAGCTGGAACTCTCATCAAAGAAAATCTTTAGATTACCTATACTATCTGGGCTGGCAGGAACCACTTTTGTTGTTGTTCAGTCATTTCAGTCATATCTAACTCTTCATGACCCCATTTGGAGTTTTCTTGTCAAAGATGCTGGAGTTGTTTGCCATTTCCTTCTCCAGCTCATTTTACAGATGAGGAAATGGAAGCAAAAGGGGTTAAGTGACTTGCCCAGGGTCACACAGCTATTACGTGTCTGAGGCCAGATTTGAACTGAGGAAGATGAGTCTTCCTGCCTCCAAGCCCAGTACTCTATCGACTGCTACCTAGGAACCACTTTAAATCCACATTGAGAGGAAGGTGTTGGCTTTTCTCTTTCTTGAAATACACTGGACTCTGGTGACCTGAACCTTTCTAACAGAGTCAAGTGAGCAGATCTCATAATACCCAGATGGAGTTGATTTCATGAAAAGTAAAATGTATGGCTCAAAATAAGCCTGACAGGCAGGTTTAGTCCCAGGCAGACATTTTCCGCAGGCTCCCTTTCTTTCCTCCTCTCCCTACAAGCCTGCTTTTTTTGTATTCTCCCCTTCTTCCCACCTTACTGCCCCTTTCTGGGCATCTCCCAGCCAGCCAAGTACTGTTCCCTTTCTGCTCTGTCTCTCACAGCAGGAAAGAAAACTGAGCTGATCGATTCAGGTTAAGGCTTAGAGTGTAGGAGTGTGGGGCAGCAGAACTAGCACCAGATGAAGAGTCAGAAGACAGTCTGAGGGCCCAGCTCTGCCCTACGTTACCTTAGAGGAGTTATTTTACTACTTGGACTCTCAGTTTCTCTTTCTAAAAAATGGGGATGGAAATGTCTGTACTAACTACAGTTATGAGAAAAGTGCTTTCTAAAATGTAAATGCTACTGAGCTGTGACATTATTCCTGTGATAAAGTCCTACACTGATGCCTCCCCACAGCCTAGAGGTAGGCTTGGGCTCTCAAATGCTATGTCAGTGAAGTGCAATCTCTGGCGAGTCCAAAAGCCTTAAAAGGGTTTGAGTATGTATCTGTCTGTTGTCTGAGAATCAGTCTAGCTAAGCATGGAGAGGCTCATTGCTCATTTCAGGGCACAACAACCCATGAAATGAACAAAACTAAAAAAGATGGTCCACCTTTGTAATCTGAAGGAGTTGGCCTTTCTAACGTCCTTTTCTGGGCTAACATCAGATGGGAAGCGGGAAGTCGTAGACACTCCCCTCAGAGCATATAAATTTTAAAATAGAATTATCAACAGAGGAATGCTTTATAAGAAGAGATAAGTTGCTGTTTTGGGAATTTTAAGCATAGGGATGGAGATATTTTTGGGGTGAGGGACTTTTCTGGACTTCCAAATCATCATGTAGGTGAATATGTACTCTGACTATGCCAAATGCTGGTCCTGCCAATGACCGTTGCTGCCAACTCCTAGGGGTTTGAGGTGGGAGGGGTGCAGGGAAGTGGAGGGATGAGATATGCTCAGCTGCAGACATTTTTCCAGGAGGTCTAACAGGAATATAGTCATCACCTTGATACATGAAGGACGACTCTGCTGAGAAAATGGCACCAGTCTTTCCCTGGGCTCAGTTCCCAGATTGGCTCAAGCTCCTGAATAGCATCCTGGCCATGTTATCTCAGAGTATTCATTGGTGGTAACTTACTGCTTAGTACCCAGGCCCTATCTATGTATGATCTAAGTATGACCATTGGACAAAAGTATTGTGGTGTAGTGAAAAGAGAACCACATTAGGGTCAGCTCTACCACTAAGTAGGAGTAGGAGTTTGACTTTATTCTCCCTGGGTCTCCATTTTCTCATTTGTACAACTGAGGACATTATAGCACTGGCCCTATGTATTTTACAAGGTTTCTATGAAGAATGAGGTAATAGATATGAATGTCAGTTGGAAGAATACTGGGTTTGGAATCAGAGGACCTGAGTTCAAATCTAGACTCTTCAATTTACTATCAAGGTCCTGTATGATCTTAGTCTTATGACTTAACGTCTCTGGCTTTCAGCATCCTCTGTAAAATGAAAGAGGTGTCTTCTTAGATCCCTTCTGGTTCCAAATCTACGACCATGTGAATGAGTTTTGAAATGTGTAAGGTGATACTATCCTGTCCCAACTCAGGTTCTTTAATAGGGCTTACCTCCTTCCCTAAGGACCTGTCCAGGAATAAGCCTGCTTCCTCCAGGGTATGAGGCTTAAGGTCATTCACAGCTGATAGGCGATCACCATGGTGAAATATACATCCCAAGTGAGGGGCACCTTCCCACTGAGTCACACTGCAGCAGGGAGATACAGCCAAGGACAGGTAAGGCAGATGTGAAATACACTCTACGTTAGCTAGATGACCAGCTGTCAAAATGACAAAATGACAAAAATGTCCCTCTAGCCCATACTGACTCTGTCCTGAATAATGCCAATAACATTAATACTTCGGGTAGTTCACTATATTGTACATTACTTGAACAATCGATCAATCAACATTTATTAAGTGCCTACTATGCGCCGGTTACTGTGCTAAGCACTGGGGATACAAAAGGAGGCAAAAGACAAGCCCTGCCCTCAAGAAGCTCCCCATCTTATGGGGAGGGGGAGACAACATGCAAACAAACATCTACAAACACGGTATCTATAGAGGATAAATAGGGAATACTTGAGAGACAGACGACATTAGAACTAAAAGAGGAGAGGTTTCCTATAAAAGACGGGATTTTGTTTGGGACTTAATGGGACAGTGCTAGAATCACAGAGTCTTAACCCTTGAAGAAACTTAAGAGATCACCTACTCATTTAAAAAATGAGTTTTTAACCCACAAATTAAAAAGTTTAAACATGTTTATGGTTATAAATAGTTCCTTTTCTACAGTTTATGCTAATTGTTTTGAGTAGCTTTTTAAAACTTATTTGCTTATTTTATATAATTTAAAATTTTTTTGTCGATCTTTTGGTTTTTACCTCGTTGTTAGTCTTTATATCACTTTCATTTCGTACTCTACCCATTAAACCATCCTTCCCCTTCTCCTGAGGCATCCTTTGTAATAAAGGATAAAAAAGAGAAAACAACCAAAGTTCAATAGAACAAACTGAAACACAAACCAAGTCTGATGGTGTATGGAGCATCCCACACCCACCAACAGTCTGTCACCTCTGCCAAGAAGGACACACGTCTAAGCCCCTCATTTTACACACACTCAAAGTTAGTCTTCAAGCCGGAACTAGAACTCATCTCCAGTCTCCCAGTCTAATGCTCTTTCCACTAAGGATGGCATCAATAGATGAACAATTTTTTATCAAGCACTTATTTGTATTACCAGCACTGTTCTCGAAGCCATAGGACAAGGATTATTACCTGGGTCCTGTGAGCTTAGAAAAACTTTTTTTCCCCAATATAATATTTCAATATAATTTTTTTGCAATCCTATGTATTTTATTTTATGCATTTAAAAATATTCTGCTGCAATGGGGTCCAGATGCTTCATTGGATTGCCAAAGGGGTCCGTGATAACAAAAAAGGTTAAGAACCTCTAGTATGAGAGATAATGATAGCACATAGTTCCTGTCCTTGTGGCTTTTGCCACTCCCTTGTGGTACAGAGGGATAGAGCACTCAACTTGGAGACAGTTAAGTGATCTATTGATAGCTATCTATCTATTTGTCTATCTATCTATCTTATCATGTGCTTATTATTTGTTAGGCATTATGATACGCGCTGGGCATACTTATACAAGGAAAAAGAAAGACACTTCCTCCCCTCAAAGAGCTTACGTTCTAATGGGAGAAGACTTAAAAGGGCAAAGATAGCCGGAGATAGTCTGGAGAGTCAGGAGTGGTGCTGGGTTAAAAGTGAGCAGGGTTGGTCTGGCCACTTCCTCAAATGAGTTTCTAGTCAGGAACTCAGCATTTGGAGGAGGAGGTGAGAAAAGGTAGACAAAAAGTAGAAAAGTTCACAGAGTCAGGAATGGAGCTAGGTTAGAAGTCGGAGGATCTGGGTTTGAGTTTTGGCTCCTCTTACCAGTTCTGAGATGTGTTACAAAACACTAAGTTTCTTTGAGCCTCAGTTTCTTTATCTATAAAATGTGGATGACAACAGTTTCCTCAACAGTAAAGTGGGGACAGTAATAGTAATCTGCATCCCAAGGTTGTTGTGAGCATCAGATGAGATGTGGCTGTGAAGGTACTTAATAAATGCTTGTTCCTCTCCACCCGCCGCCCCCCCCCTGCCTTTTCTCCCCATGTGACTGTGCGCCGTTGTTTTATATTGCTGCTGAAGACCTCTTGTGAGAGCAAAGACCAAATAATCCATCTCCATCCACCAGATTGTTCCCCCAAGTATAACATTTCAAGATACTATATCGTCTGTGTACTTCCAACCTGTTCAGGTCGATCTATGACATACCTACCATATATGACCCATGGCTTGTGTGAATGTCAGGTATTTGTTTATGTCCTTCTTGGAAAGGAATACATCCACCTTTTCCAAGGGGCTTCCGGCAGGTATGTTACTGTGGGAAAGGACACTAATAAAAACCAAGTCACACAACCAATCCTGAGCAAATAAACTTTTGGATTCTACTTGTGGGACAGCAAGGTGGTCTGGAGGATAGAGCCCCAGGCCTAGAGTTAGAAAGACCTGAGTTCAAATGTGGCCTCAGACACTTGCCAGCTGTGTGACCCTGGGCAAGTCACTTAACCTCTGTTTGCCTTAGTTTCCCCATCTGTAAAATGGGGGTAATTATAGCCCCTACCTCTCAAGATTGTTGTGAGGATCAGATGAGATAATAAATGTAAAACACTTAGCATAGTCCCTGGCACACAGTAGGTGCTATTAAAAATGTTAGCCTTTAGAACTATTATCATTACTTTTCAGAGGCAGTGTGGTATAATGGTTAGGGAACTGGACTTAAAGTGAGGAAAATCTGGATTAGAATCCTGTCTCTGACTCTAGCTGTGTAACCCTGGATTACAAACCTTGATGGGCCTCAATTTCTGCCTCTAGGGTTCCTTCCAGCTCTAAATGTATGATCCTATGAAATATCTAATTATATACAGTGTTTCCTAGTTTCTCATTTATAAAATACTCACCAGGCTGTTAGGGACATATGTTTTTAAAATGCATTAATTTATTTTGGGGGAGACAGGGGCAGTAGGGAAGGTCTTGATATTGCAAAGAAGCTAAGAAGCTGCGCTAGAGTACTGAATTTTTTCATATACACACTTAACTCCTGTAGATATTTAAGTATGAGAAGAAAGCAGGAAACGTGAAAACTGGAGAGCTCACTACATAGTAAGTGACAATGCACAGACCCTGAGATTCCTTTTCCTGATTTTTAGAAAAGATTTGTGAGCTTTTAGTGCCAGAGGTCATCTGAATATTAAAGCTGGGTACACACATAGCATGCAAATTACCCACAATGCACAGTTTCTGTTTCCCTCAAAGTTTTCACTTGGGTACAGTCTTGGCCAAATAAGAATAGGGACTATTTAATAGAATAAGGACCTGTGAATTCATAGGTATAGAAAACTCGCAGACAAGGAAACTCTTTCCATCAGTCCAGGCCGACACCTCTACAATTTAGAGGATCAGAGAGTTTCCTAGAGCGATGAGAGGTTAAGAATCGCTTGGGGGCCACTCAGCCAGCATGTGTCAGAGGTGGGATTTGAACACAGATTTTCTTGGCTTCAAGGCCAACTCTCTACGCATAACGCCACACGGCTTCTCAAGGACTTCAATGGAAATAGAAAATGCCACCCACAGCAGAGGAGTTGCATTTCTTCAAGCAGTAGTAATTTTGGCTTCATCATGGCATGGGTGAGGAACATAGCTGGGTAACTGTTTTGGTAGACTAGGGGCTGTCTTAGAACTGCTTTAAGGCTGGTGTCAATGGAGTAAAAAGGATTTCCCTGTTCATTTCTCCTAGGGAGTCATTACTTGATTATTCTAGATAGCTGCACAACAGAGAGTGAAACCAATTCCTTTTTCTGGTTCTTGGTCTTTGGTCCTTTGCTACTGGAGGAATGACACAGCTTGCTTCTATCCTCTTGTCCCTGCAGGTTGAGCCCCTCAGCCTGGTTCTCTGGAAAGGCCTGAGCTTCATCTTCGCTGTTGGAAGGTTGCTGGAATTTCTCTTCATCAAAACTGGAGGATAATCATTTAAAACAAACTCAGAGCATCTTAACTTGACACGACCATATACAACTAGTTCTATTGTGTTTGAAAGAAAGTCAAAGAGCTTTCAGTGAAGTGAAAACTAACAAGGTCTTGAAGCACATCCAACCATCAAAGTTACAGCTATGGCTAGAATCGGATAAAATAAACTAATCTTCTAAAATGGACATGGAACCAAAATGAGTTCTCTACATTGGTTTCGGGGAGAGGACAAGTCATAGGATCATAGATTTAGACTGTAAGAGACTGCAGAGGTGATCTGATATAACCCCTTATTTTAAAGATGTAGAAATTGAGATCTGGAGAGGTTCAGTTTCCAAGGTCATGATCATAGGTGGCAGACCTGGGATTTGAACCCAATTTTTAGAAATCCTTCACTCTTTCAATCACACCTCACTGACTTTGGGTAAGAAAATTGTGTGTGTATGTGGGGGTAGGGTGGGGTAGGGTGTGGGGGGGTGAGGAGTGGGACACCAAGTTAAAAAAATGATCCTAAAATAACTTCCCCAGAAAAGGGGACACATCCTAAGGATGTCACCACAGCTTATCTGTAGGTAAGTGGACAACTCTTACTTTTATGTGATATAAACTTTTGGATTCTACTTGTGGGACAGCAAGGTGGTCTGGAGGATAGAGCCCCAGGCCTAGAGTTAGAAAGACCTGAGTTCAAATGTGGCCTCAGACACTTACCAGCTGTGTGACCCTGGGCAAGTCACTTAACCTCTGTTTGCCTTAGTTTCCCCATCTGTAAAATGGGGATAATTATAGCCCCTACCTCTCAAGATTGTTGTGAGGATCAGATGAGATAATAAATGTAAAACACTTAGCACAGTCCCTATCAAAAACCTGGGAAAATGTCTTGATCGATGGAGACATTCATTTCAGGTTGATGCAGAAACTGCTCCAGAAAAACCTAATGTACACGTTATAATTGACCAGTCATACATACCGAGATTTCATTGACATGTAGAGATGATCAGTTGGCTTGGAGACCTGGTCTGGTTCTTTGGATTCAGCAAATTCCTTGTCTTCATTGGAAGCAATTACATTGTCCAACTATCAACCAACAAGCATACAAATAGGAATAACCTTAGTGGGGAAGAGGTGTGTTAGGAGGGTACACCCACAACCCACTCTGCTCCCCTCTGCCCTTCACTCCCTCACTCTGATCCTTTGTCCCTTCTTATGCTTGTGATTGCCCTGGGCACTAACATAGGTACAAGACCACATTAAATCAACCAGGAGGGCTCATTCTAGGGAAGACCAAACCAGGCTATGGCAACAAGGTATTAGCAAAAGTGCTAAAGCAAGGAGAAGCCAAGGAATAATGAAGAAGTTGGCATAATGGGAGGAGAGAGTTCACTTCGGAGGAGAGTGGAGAATGCCTTTGAGTAAGAGAGTGAGAACAAATTATTGAAGGCTTTAAAATTCAAGGAGAATAATTTGGACTCAATGCAATAGGCAATCAGGACTCCTGTTGCTTATGACACATAGACCTCCTTTATAGAGCAAGTGACCATTTACCATTGTCTGGAGTTCATATCTGTCATAATCTATTTATTTGCCCAGTATTTTTAGTGTTTAATGAAACAAGGCAGCCCTCTAACAGAGCTAAAGTGTTGAGCATAAATCTTAGATCCTGGAGTCCCAGAAGATGTTACCATCATATCATGACCTCAACAAACCTGTTAGGATCAAACCTGGTTTTGGCTTGAAAACAGTAGTAATTGCACATACAGACACACACACACAGACACACACACACAGCCACAAACACACACAGACACACACACTGTCAAAGACTCCTGATTGCCTGTTGTATCAAGTCCAGATTATTCTGCTTGAATTTTAAAGCCTTAAATAATTTATTCTCACTCTCTATTCAAAGGCATTTTACACTCTCCTCCAAAGTGAACTCTTTTCTCCCATTATGCCAACTTCTTCATCATTCCTTGGCTTCTCCTTGCTTTTGCACTTTTGCTAATACCAGTGTCCTCAGTTATTAAGTCCCCTTCATTTCACTTCAGAGTTGTAGGATTACAATATATTTTTGGATATGCCATATCCCTCATCTAGACTGTAAGTTCCATGAGATCAGGAGCAATGCTTAATTATCTTTGTATTCCCTTTAGTAATAAGTATAGAATGCTGTACATAGTTGGTCTTTAATAAGTAATTGTTGAATACAAGAATATATAAATTGGTAATTAAATCTTAGCCCTTCTTGACTTAATAAATTTTTTTCTGTTCTGGGTTTGTCCTCAACAAACAAACATTACAGGACGGAATAACAAAGGTATCATATGAGGTCGCCTGTATTCATTTTGTCTAAGAATAGATAACAGCTTGAATTTATAAAGTATTTTATAATTACAAAGCACTTGATGTACTTTTTGCTTCTTATAACAATCCTTGGATAGAGGTAAGAAAAATATTATTGTCCCTATTACCAATGAAAGGCCCAAGGAAGGAAGTGGGACATGGACAGAACCTTGGGGAAAATCCACGTGAAGGAGTTCATAAGAGGACAAAGAGCCAGTGAAGGAGACAGAGAAAGAATGTGGTAGGGGGTAGGGCTTCGAGAACCCGAAGAGTATTATGTCTTTGAAACCAAACAAGGAGAGAGTATCTAGTAAGAGGTGGTAGTTGACTGTGCCAAAGGCTACAGAGAGTTCAAGGAAGACAATGATTCTAAAAATGTCATTGAATATGGCCATTGTTAAACTTTATGAAAGCTGTTCCAGTAAGGGGTAGAATCCAGATTTTAAGTGTTTGAGTGGAGAGCAGATGGTGAAAAAGTAGAGATATCAAGTGGACTGTCTTTTTTTAAAGAAGTTTAGCAGGGAAGAGAAAGAGAGATGGGATAGTAGCTAAATGGGGTACAACAATTTGGCTTTTTGGGTTTTGGGGGCTTTCTTTTTTAGATTTGGGGAGACCTGAGCATTTTTTAGGCAGATAGAAAGTAATCAGTAGGAAGGGAAGAAAGACTGAATGTGTATCACAAAAAGGGGATGCTTCCTGGAACAAGGTCATGGAAGAAGGGAAAGTGAATGAGATCAAGGAAGGGGATGAGAGAGTTTGCTGTTGCTCCAGAGTTTGGAGGACTGCTTGAAGGAGAGGCACTTGGAGAGGCCATGTGCAGATATAGTCAAAGCCTTAGTCTTCTCAGTAAAATTTCCTAGTTTCATGTTTCACGCATGTTCATTTTGTCTAACCACAGCTAACATCTTGAATTTTAAAAGGCACTTAACAATTAATTACAAAGCACTTGATGTACAATACATCTTTGATTGTTATAACAATTTTCAGATGAAGGTAGGACAAATAGTATTATCCCCATTTTTCCAATGAAGGGGCTGAGGGTCAGAGAGACTTGCCCAAGATCACAGAGCTAGGAAGTGGCAAAGCTGAGGCTAAAATCCAGATGTTGTGATTCTAATCCTACCCTAGTCCCACCATACCAGAGTACATTTAACAAAGCAAACACATCTAGACTAAGCCCCATTAGATTCTAAACTTCTTAAAGTCTCTTTTTGCACTCCTTATAGTGTTGAGTACAATTCTGGTTATGCTACAAACCCTTAGCAAAACTGATTGACAGGAGTACCTGGGCAAGAACATTTCGAGGACTAAGATAATGATTCTCATCTTCTGTCTCTTGCTGGTTCTCAGGAGCTAAATCACTCATCAGAGGAGATTGGCCGGGTCTTGAAGAATTCCCTTCTGTTTGATGCTGCTTAAGAAGTGTTTTCAATTTCACTGCATGTGATCGAGTGAGAGCAGCTGTTTTCTGAGAAAGCCAAAACAAATAAATGTATTTTTGTCTCCATCAGAGAAGATTAAAAGATATAGCAAAGTAACATTCAGAATCCTATACCCTTTGCTCAAGAAACTTACTTTTCAACTTACTACATATAGTTCTATTAAAAAAGTAAGCATTTCTTTCATTCTATTTATGCTTTTCTCTAATAACAATTTCAGAATTTCAGGATGTTAGAACTAAAATAGTTTAGTTAGAACTAAATTGTTTCAGTTGTCTCATTTATAAATGACGACACTGAGGCACAGAGACCCACCCAAGGTCATACAAAAGGGCCTGGCCTGGAACTCAACTTAGCCGACTCCGACTCTAATGCTCTTCATTCTTCAGGCTTTGTTCTGCCATTGGGAACTGTCAGGCTGGATGAGGATTTTTCTTTGTTGATTTTTTCTAAGTCCCTAAATTCTGTGGCTGAGCTGTCTCTTCTGGCATCCTTTCCTACTATTAGGCATTGCTGGAGGAGAAGGTAATTACTCTGCTGACTATTTGTAGGAAACCCTTCTGTGTTCTGCTGAGCAAACCTCCTTTAGATCCTGCCTGTGGACATCTCTTGTTTCCATAGCAATGCAATTTCATAGCATTAATCATCCCTTGGTAGGAATGATGGCCTTCAAAGTGGTACAGTTTAAAACAATGATTCCCTCTTTCCTCCCCACTTCCCCCATTGGGTATTGAATTGTTCTGGATGGCAGGTAAATGGAGGTTGGCCTAGATGAATCCTTCGAGAATAGGGACTTTCAATAGGTTCTATATGTTCTCTAGGGACCCCTTAAAGGAAGAAGGTGGCAATAGTGAATATATTTAAAGTGCTCATTGCCTGTGCTGAGGTTGGCACTGGGCTGTAAGGGGGACCCTTCTTAATAAAGAGCAACACAGCATGTCATTACCTCAAGAAGGTTTAAAATCACTGAGCCTAAGTACAAAGAATTCCACGCAGTATCATTAACTCTGGAAGAGGGGAAATTTCAGAAGTTAAAAGTAGGGGAGGAAGTCACACCAATACATTTTATATCAATTCTCTCCCCATTCACTTGAATATCAGAGACAAGCTGTTTTGGCATATGCAATGTATCTAATCCATAGGAAAAAAAAAACTAAGAAGCTGGAGACCTACCAACTATACAAAATGAAATGTCACACTTCATAGAGTGTGCTTGATGAATGGGGAGTGGGGAGCGGGGGAGGGGAGTTCGACCACCAAGGAAAGAAAACAGTATCAGTTTGGAAGGATGCCCTTGTACCGAAGGGCATCCGTGAGAAGCATCACTCACTCAGATTATACTCAGAGTTGGGGAGTGAGAAAATTCAAAGGAAACAGAGAGTTCAATTTTTTGAAGATAATAACAACCGTGATTTACATAGCACTCTAAGGTATGCAAAATGCGTTGCCTATATTATCTCTTTTGAGCCTTACAACTGCCCTGTGAGGTCTGTGCTCGTAATATCCCCATTTCACAGAGGAGAAAACTGAGGCTAACAAGCTAAATGACTTGCCAAAAGCTAACCAACAAGCATTCGAGGCAGGATTCAAACTGAGGTCGCCAAGACTCCAGATCTGGTGCTCTATCCTTTATTCTACGTAGACATCTCATGAAGCCTTGTCTGGCAAAATTGGTCTTGTTAGAAATTTGACACCTAGGGAAAAAAATGGGCTGACCAAGGTAAGAGAAGTGAGTCAATCAGAAAAGTAACTTTGGCACTGGTATATCAAGGTATTATTGAGGAATTGAAATGGTAATATTCTATATCTTTTTTTTAAAAGTGAATCTAAGTCTTGCAGATGAAAATGAGGACATGGCCAAAATGTAATCCATGTACCAAAGTGCTAGACTTACACAGACCATATTTAAAATTAGAGGTTTCTCTTTATCTCTCTCTTTGTGTCATTCGGTCACCCAGAGTTTGTAAAGGAAGCATTAGAACTGAACTAATTTCATTTCTGCCTAAAAATTATTCCAGGAACACTAGAACTGAGCTCATGTTTGGGACCTCCACAACAAAGGCGAAAAGGCTTTCAGTTCCCATGCAAGCATTTAGGCTAACAAAGTTGACTGTAACACAGGTTTTATTTAACCTAACAACAAAAACAAAGAGCTCTCACCTGAGCCTTGAAACAGCCAACACAATTCTCATCTACAGACTGGTAAGCCTCTACCTTCCCAGGGATTTTTTTTACAGTCCTCCAAGCTTATAACAATACTTTAGCAGGGGGCCTCTCATTAGAAGAAAGGACTTTGGGTTTCTAGGGAGTCAAGACAACCTTCTCCTTTAGTGAGATCCATCTCCCCAGAGACTGATACAGTCCCTGGAAAGAGTATCCATGATAGCAATCTAAATCAGGGCTAGAATGGCCATCTAGTCTAACACCTACATTTTAACAAATGAGGAAACTGAGATCCAGATAGGAGAAAGTATTACTTTAATGTTAGCAGTACAGCTGATGTAAAATATCTCTCAACTGCCAAGTCCAATGCGCTTTCTACTATCCCGTGCCATATTCTAATTCTGGGTTGTAGCTTGTTTTGTTTTTTGAGGCATTCAGGAGTAAAGTGACTGGCCTTGGGTCACACAGCTAGTAAGTGTCAAGAAGTCTGAGGTCGTATTTGAACTCAGGTCCTCCTGAATGGAGGGCTGTCCTCTATCTACTAAGCCACCTAGCTGCCCTCCATACTCCAGTTCTGAAGACAGAAGCTTGGATCCTGGTAGAATGAAGAATAAAGTTCTGAAGTCTTACTTTAAAATTTAGTCCAAATTTAAGAGAAATTTTATTTTAAGTGGAGGACTATTTGTGTGGCAGAAAGGATTTCAAGGAAAAGGGACAAGGTTCCAATTCCATTGCTATGAAGAGGAAGAACAGAATCTATTTAAATTGAAGGCATGTTAGAATGAAGGGTCTAGACAGATAACGTGAGAGAAGTAACTGATTACCACGTCTGGGAGGCCGTTTCTTGGAAGGCTTGAGTAGGTCTTGTCCTTTAGTGAAGTAGAAGATCCAGAAGAATGGTCAGGGTGGGAAGCAGGCCTTTTGTCTTCTGAGAAATCTATCTCCCACACTTCCTGAGGAAGAACAAAGTTAATGAGGTTATCATCCCTGTTCTCAACTAACTTAAAACTTCCAGACAAGAAAGTGCTCATGTGAACCCAGGGCCGAACTTTGCCTAAACATCAGTATGCTGGAATTTTGTTCACCAATTCTGATTTCTGGATCAAGGCAGCTAATCAAAGAATATCACTGGATCGAGAGCAGGAAGGGGCCTCGGAGATGGCCTGCTTCAAAACCTTCTTTTTACAAATCAGGAAACAGGCTCAGAGAGGGAAATGACTTTTCCAAGGTCAAACAGAGAGTATGTACAGGAAATTGCTATATTCAAATTTGAGCTCCCTTGGTAGGTTAAATACTTGTATTCTTACATCATGGACTTCTGGAATGATTTCATAGATGTTCTGGTTTCCTCCGGAGTCAAAAGGCCGTACAACATTGGCCTCGTTTCTGGCATCTTGATTTACAAGATTTGGATTCTAGAAATACAAAAGCAGCATGAATACGAGGGGGAGTTGAAATATTCCCTTTAGATCTGACTGCATTGTTCATGTCTGATGGGGCCTTCAAGGAAAGCCAAAGGAAAAAAGATACTGAACCTTTTCTTTTTTCCTCTTGCAGGCTTTCTAAACCAAAGTGTAAATGAAGATTTACGTGTGTGTGTGTGTGTGTGTGTGTGTGTGTGTGTGTGTGCGTAGAAATTCTTTTTAGTCAGAATGCTAGTGCCCTGTAACTTTACTGTAGTGCTGTACTTAGAACTTGGTACTTATTGTGTTTATGGGACTGCGTCATAGGTAGGTGATATCAGTTCAGTTCAATAAATAAATTAAGCAGTTACTATACGCTGAGCTATACAAAGACAGAAACAAAAATTCCTGCTCTCGAGGAGTTTTAATTCTACTGATTTAGAGGTTTGGAAGCAGCTAGATTGTACAGAGGTTAGGATAGACCAGTTGGATCTGGAGTCTGGAACATCTAAGTTCAAAATCGATCTCTCTCTGCTCTTGGGCACTTACTGGCAGTGTGGCCCTTGGCAAGTCACTTAACCTATTTTGGCTTATGATTTCTCATCTGCAAAACAAGGAATAATGAAAGCACCTATGTCTCAGGGTTGTTGTGAGGATAAAGTGAAGTAATATTTGTGGAGCACTTTGCAAACCTTAAGGTGCTGCATGAATCCTAGCTATTGTTATTATCGATATCAAGGGAAATTGATTAATAAGTTTGTGTTGACCTCCATGATTAGATTAGGTATAGTTTAAGTCTAGAGTCTTATAGTTCTATAGCTCAATAATTCTGTACTTTATAAACCTAGTTTTATTTTATCTTAATTTCCTAACATGTTAGTAAAATCCATCCTAACTCCCACCTCTGTGCCTTTTCATAGATTGTGCCCCCATATCTGGAATACTCTCCCATCTCATTGCCGTCTCTTGGAATCCCTAGTTTCACCTACGAGTTTCAGTTCAAGTACCACCTCCTAGAGAGGTCTTTTCTGATCCCCACGGTAATTACTGTTTCTACTAAAATTATTGTGTCTTTGTTTATTTCAACTACACTGTCTTTCCCCAGTAGAATATAAGCTTCTTGAGGTCAAAGACTGATTCATTTTGTCTTTGTATCCCCACTAAACTCACTGTCTGTAAACAGCAAGCACTTACTAAATAATTGTTGAATTGGACTGCAAATCCTTTGGAAAAAATTCAGTCTCTGACTTGTTACACCAATGGGAAATAAGGTGCGTACTCACATTTAGTCATCGGATTACCCTGGTGGCCAGGCACACAGGATGTACTGAAGAAAAACCAAAGTTTTGGGGTATTGGCCAGTGAAAGTCCAAAATGTAAAGAAGAGAAAAAGAAGAAACTCCCAGATTGGGGCCAGACTGAGCAGTTTCCCTGTCCTGCCAGGGATAGTTTTCCTTTAAAAGACTTACATTAGTTAATGAAGACCCATATGAAGTGAATCAAAAAGGTGTTCAATTGAAGTGACTACATACAAATATTAAAAGCAAGCAAAGTAGCTTTTTTGGTTTTGTTTTTACTGAAACAATTCTAAATTTAGTTATCAAGAAGGAAGCTGATCAGCAGAGCCAAGATGGCAGCTGAAAAGCAGGGACTAGCGTGAGCTCCCCGCTGAGTCCCTCCAAAAACCTATAAAAAATGGCTCTGAACCAATTCTAGAACTGCAGAAACCACAAAAGAGCAGAGGGAAGCAGGGTTCCAGCCCAGGACAGCCTGGATGGCCTCTGGGTGAGGTCTATCCCTCACAGAACTGGGAGGGGAGCGGAACGGAGCAGAGCCCAGTGTGGGCCACGTGGACCAACCAGACCAGGAGCTGGGCATAGCATGCCCTAGAGCCCTGAATCAGTGAGCTGCAGCAGTTACCAGACTTCTCAACCCACAAACACCAAAGACAACAGAGAAGGTGAGTGGGAAAAGCTGCGGGAGTGGAAGGAGTTTGCGGTTTGGCTACCACCCAGGGGGCAGCGGAGGTGGGGCAGCTACAGAACTACAGATGCAGTAGCTTCTGGCCCCAGGCACACCTGGTGGGAGGAATTAAGTGGTGGATCAGAGCAGGAGTGAAGAGCCTGCTGAAGATCTAAGTGCAGTCTGGGTTGGGGGTTCTTGGGGAAGGAGAGTGCTGGTGTGGCAGAGCTGGCACCTCCCCCCAAAGCTTAGAACATAGAACCCGTTAGTCTACAAAGCAGTCACACCCTGCTGAAAAACTCAAGTCAAGTTAGTTGGTTGGGAATATGGCCAGGCAGTGAAAACACACCCAGATTCAGTATCAGACTTTGGAATCCTTCTTTGGTGACAAAGAAGACCAAAACATACAGCCAGAAGAAGTCAACAAAGTCAAAGAGCCTACAACAAAAGCCTCCTAGAAAAACATGAACTTGCCTCAGGCCATGGAAGAGCTCAAAAAGGATTTGGAAAAGCAAGTTAGAGAAGTAGAGGAAAAATTGGGAAGAGAAATGAGAAGGATGCGAGAAAACCATGAAAAACAAGTCAATGACTTGCTAAAGGAGACCCAAAAAAATGCTGAAAAATACACTGAGGAAAACAACACCTTAAAAAATAGACTAACTCAAATGGCAAAAGAGCTTCAAAAAGCCAATGAGGAGAAGAATGCCTTGAAAGGCAGAATTAGCCAAATGGAAAAGGAGCTCCAAAAGACCACTGAAGAAAATACTACTTTGAAAATTACATTGGAGCAAGTGGAAGCTAGTGACTTTATGAGAAATCAAGATATTATAAAACAGAGACAAAGGAATGAAAAAATGGAAGACAATGTCAAATATCTCATTGGAAAAACCACTGACCTGGAAAATAGATCCAGGAGAGATAATTCAAAAATTGTTGGACTACCTGAAAGCCATGATCAAAAAAAGAGCCTAGATATCATCTTTCAAGAAATTATCAAGGAGAACTGCCCTGATATTCTAGTGCCAGAGGGTAAAATAGAAATTGAAAGAATCCACTAATCGCCTCCTCAAATAGATCCCAAAAAGAAATCTCCTAGGAATATTGTTGCCAAACTCCAGAGCTCCCAGATCAAAGTGAAAATACTGCAAGCAGCCAGAAAGAAACAATTTGAGTACTGTGGAAGCACAATCAGAATAACCCAAGATCTAGCAGCTTCTACATTAAGAGATAGAAGGGCTTGGAATACGATATTCCAGAGGTCAATGGAGCTAGGATTAAAACCAAGAATCAACTACCCAGCAAAAGTGAGTACCATGCTTCAAGGCAAAATATGGATTTTCAATAAAATAGAAGACTTTCAAGCTTTCTCAGTGAAAAGACCGGAGCTGAATAGAAAATTTGACTTTCAAACACAAGAATCAAGAGAAGCATGAAAAGGTAATCAAGAAAAAGAAATTGCAAGGGACTTACAAAAGTTGAACTATTTTGTTTACATTCCTACATGGAAAGATGATGTGTATGATTCATGAGACCTCAGTATTAGGGTAGCTGAAGGGAATATTCATATATATATGTTTATGTATATATATGTATATGTGAGTGTGTATGTATGTATATATGTATGTGTGTATGTATATATATATATATACATATATATGTATATATATATGTATATATATGAAGAGAGAGAGAGACAGAGAGAGGGAGAGAGAGAGAGAGAGAGAGAGAGAGAGAGGGCACAGGGTGAGTTGAAGATGAAGGGAAGATATCTAAAAGAAATAAAATAAAATTAAGGGATGAGAGATCAATATATTGAGAGAGGGAGATAGAGAGAGATAGAATGGGGTAAATTATCTTGCATAAAAGTGGCAAGAAAAAGCAGTTCTGTAGGAAGGGAAGAGAAGTCAGGTGAGGGGGAATGAGTGAATCTTGCTCTCATCAGATTTGACCTGAGGAGGGAATACCATACATACTCAATTGGGTAACTTTCCCCACAGGAAAAAAAGGACAAAGAAGAAGATTAAAAAAGGGGGGATGATTGAAGGGAGGGCAGATGGAGGTGGATGTAATCAAAAACAAACACTTTCGAAAAGGGACAGGGTCAAGGGAGAAAATTCAATAAAGGGGGATAAGTTAGGAAGGAGCAAAATATAGTGAGTCTTTCACAATCTGAGTATTGTGGAAGGGTTATACATAATGATACACATGTGGCCTATGTTGAATTGCTTGACTTCTTAGGGAGGGTGGGTGAGAAGGGAAGAGGGGAGAGAATTTGGAACTCAAAGTTTTAAAAACAGATGTTCAAAAACAAAAAAAAAGTTTTTGCATGCAACTAGAAAATAAGATACACAGGCAATGGGGCATAGAAATTTATCTTGCCCTACAAGAAAAAAAGGGAAAAGGGGATGGGAGAGGAGTGGGGTGACAAAAGGGAGGGCTGACTGGGGAACAGGGCAACCAGAATATATGCCATCTTGGAGTGGGGGGGAGGGTAGAAATGGGGAGAAAATTTGTAATTCAAACTCTTGTGAAAATCAATGCTGAAAACTAAATATATTAAATAAAAAAAGAAATGTGGGGGAAAAAAAGAAGGAAGCTATTGTGTATATCAATGAAAGAAAATTCAATGGCTCCAGCTAACTATTAAAAATATTACATTATAAGACTTGTCACTTCTCCCCCACCCCACAGTAATGAAAATTTAAATTATCTGTGTGTAATCTAGCTTTCCTGGCAAACAAGAAAGTATGTCTCCTTATTATCAGTGGAAAAAAATACAGGGCCCTACACTTACAGAAGGAGAAAGAGGAGGAGGAGGAGGAAAAGAGGAAGAGAAGAAGGAGAAGGAGAAGGGGAAGGGGAAAGAGAAGGAGGAGGAGGAGGAGGAGGAGGAGGAGGAGGAGGAGAAGAAGAAGAAGAAGAAGAAGAAGAAGAAGAAGAAGAAGAAGAAGAAGAAGAAGAAGGAGAAGAAGAAGGAGAAGAAGAAGGAGAAGAAGAAGGAGAAGAAGAAGAAGAAGAAGAAGAAGAAGAAGAAGAAGAAGAAGAAGAAGAAGAAGAAGAAGAAGAAGAAGAAGAAGAAGAAGAAGAAGCAGCAAAACTCTATTGTTTACTTCTGAAAGAAGGTCAGGCTTAGATGGCCTATTGCATTATTAATAAAGGAATGTCACCTTCACGTTCTGATGGGTGTCTTTCAGATCCAGGCAGGATGATGATATGAAGGAGACCCAGTCATCAATTGTCCTCCTGTTGATGGAAATTAAAGTTTCAATGGTGAACAATAGCAGTTGGATTTCTTTTGAGCCAGGATTGTGCTATTTGAAGTTAGAAAGGCCCAGGGAACATTAGCATGCAAATAAGATTCCATTCATTAATAGATACCTGGCCCCAGAATTCCCCCCTACTCATTTCTCCCCTCCCCTTTTAAAAGATGAATCCTTGTGATGCCTCTATGAAGAAAGCGGGTAGGAATGAGAAGGAAGGTGGCAAAGAATAGTAATAATGATATGGTTTTTAACACCTGTCTTAGACACCAATTTCTTTTGTGCTTTTGAGCATGTACCTAACCTTCCTGTGCTTTTGTATAAACTACCCAGATTGTACTCCACTAGTGGAAGCCCCTCCCCTCTCCTATCACGCCCTTACTTGAGGGTGTTCTGCCCAAAGGAAGGTGAATTTTGATGGCCAAAACTTATCTAGTTAACTTGGAGTTTACTGGATAGATTTCTTCTCAAAGACTAAGCCTTAAAGCCAATTCACTTTGGATCTCATTGACTGGACAACAATAGGTCCTTGCCATGCACGAACACCACTTAATGGTTATTTTGGGGGCTCTCAGGGTGCAGAGTGAATGTAAATAGTAACTTTCTCTTTTGGCTGGCAAACCTGAGGGTCTTGCCCTCCCAGTTGGATTTTTTTTTTAAATTAAATTGGCTGTTCCTCGACTCACTTCTTAAAGAGACCTATTCACTGAATGGGTGTTGCCTCACTCAAAAAAAGAACTTGGAAAGACCTTAGCTTAAAAAAGCCAGGGTCTCCCACTGCAACTTGGGCCATCTCCAGTCGTCTTGATCTATAACTGGCCACTGGACCCAGATGGCTCTGGAAGAGAAAGTGTGGCTGGTGACTTTGCACAGCCCTCTCTCACTCAAATCAAAGTCAATTGCAAGTCACATCATCTCCCTGATGTCATGGTCCTCTTTGAGAAAGAAGGACAAACCACACAACAACCACAACCACAAACACCCATACTGTGCCCCACTTGATGTAAGATAATGTTCCTGAAAAGGTTTGTTGAATTTCTGAAAATTGTATCTTATTTTCTGTTTGCTTTCATGAAAACTTCAGAGAAGTCTTTGATCATGACCCAATTGCTTGTGATGCCTAATACTTTAAAATTCTCTCTCTGTCTCCACAAGTGGTCTGTT
The DNA here is from genome assembly GCF_011100635.1 of Trichosurus vulpecula. NCBI lineage: Eukaryota > Metazoa > Chordata > Mammalia > Diprotodontia > Phalangeridae > Trichosurus > Trichosurus vulpecula. The sequence continues at coordinate 100,747,573 of NC_050580.1, forward strand.
TCCCAACTTTTCTGTCAATTTGCTAACAATCAATAAATAATGTATTCGGCATGCTTGCTGAAAGAAATCTTTTTCATTAAGTCATAGATCCTTCTGAGATGAGAATTATTAACCCTTAATTTATATCTTTTTGTGAATCTCTTTGTTGGGATACCGGGTTTCCTTAAAGAGAGATCCATCAGGATTTTTTCTCAAATGGTAGATTCTATTGACATGACATTCAATTCAACATTTTTTGAGTGTGTGCTATGATATTTAGATTTGTTGCCTGGTGTATTGGTTTCAGATTAAGTAAAAAGGAAGAGCTGGGGCAGCTAGGTGGTGCAGTGAGTAGAGCATTGGCCCTGGAGTCAGGAGGACCTGAGTTCAAATCCAGCCTCAGACACTTGACACATGTACTAGCTGTGTGACCTTGGGCAAGTCACTTAACCCCAATTGCCCTGCCAAAAAAACAAAAAATAAAATAAAATAGAAATACAAACATGGGACCTGAGGGTTATTTAAAAAAAAAAGTAAAAAGGAAGAGTAGAGAAATTATAGAAGAGAAATCTTTTTTCCCTCTGCCACTCACCAGTCTTTGCTAATGAGAAAGTAATCCCTTTTAGGAGTTATAATGGACATCACTTCACCAGGTAAGCATTTAAACATCTTTTGGACTAATGCCATTTTCTCTTGGTTACTGATGCCAACTTCTATACTGGAAATTCTGTTGAGTGATAATAACAGTAATTTAGCTGGTCCCCCAAGGTTTACAAAGCACCCCAAATGATCCCATTGGTCCTCAAAACAATCCTGTACAGTAGGTACCATAGATGTTATTCTCATTTTATATATCAGGAAATTGAGGCTGGAAAAAGTTTAGTGACTTTCTCAGAGTAAAAGCAGCTAGTCTGAGGTAGTATTCTAATCCGGGTCTTCCTGACTTCCAAATCTGGCATTCTATCCATAACTCCATGACATGTCCTATTAAACTGATGTAAACAAAAAATTGGGGAGAAAACCATTCTATGATTTTATGTAGGAAATTAGAAAGTATGAGAGATCCATTGGATTCAAATGGAAATTAAAGTTTCTCATAGGATACTATATCGCCAATGAGACACCCACAGTGGCTGCTATGAATATGCAGGTTAATTATTAGGTTTGAATTGCAAAATATAGCAGACTCTCTTCATTGAAGACGAAACCAAGACATTTATCCAAACACTGGAAAGCCAAATCCTTCATAGCAGTAAAGAAATCTATACACATTATCAATGCAGGGGGCACCACTATCCTGAAGCCTTCCCTCCATCGGGCCTTTGCACAAACGAACTCCCTTAAACAAAATCACTCCCTCTCTCTCTCCAAGCTCCAACTCATTCCAACTTCCTGTTCCACCCCTACCTGCTCCACCCATTCGGCAAGCTCCCCCCACCACAGGCTCCATGTGAGTCAGGCTTCCATGTGACTCAAGCAGGTCACATAGGCCTTTTAATGGATGGGAAAGATCTTCCCACTGCACTAACACTACAGATATCCATTGTCCTTCAGAGAATACTTCAATGACGATTTAATTTTCGCTGTTGTCGTTCAGTCATTTCAGTTATGTCTAACTCTTTGTGATCCCGTTTGGGGTTTTCCTGGCAAAGATATTGGAGTGGTTCGCCATTTCCTTCTCCAGCTCACTTAACAGATGAGGAAACTGAGGCAAACAGGGTTAAGTGACTCGCCCAGGGTCACACAGTTAATAAATGTCTGAGGCCACATTTGAACTCAGGAAAACGAGTCTTCCTCATTCCAAGCCCAGTACTCTGTCTGCTTCGCCTCCTAGCTGCCCAATGATTTAGTAGTCTTAGAAACTAAATCTGGTTCTGGTTCAAACTTGTTCACTAAGTGATTAAAAATTATTTGTTAGGCTTATAATCTAGTGGTTACATTAATATTTGGGTTTGGTTCAGGCAAGGTTGAGAAAAGTATTGTGATTTGTATGAGTTTGGGCTTCATTCTGGCTCAGTTCAAGTTCCTGGTTTCCTATTAATGAATCTTAAACCTTTTCTTTGCTATTTCTTGAGCAATTTGTTAATATGAGAAATGATGATATAACCTAATCCCTAATGTGTTTTCTTAATCACTCACTTGAGCAAGAAAGTTCTGCATGGATGAAACAAATGATCCTTTCACCTTCCTTTTGTGGCATACCCAAATATTATCTAGTCAGGAGGAAATAACACACACACACACACACACACACACACACACACACACACACACACATTATCTCTGAGAGTGAAAAAATATTGTCTTTTTTTGTTGAACTCTTGGAGTTTTAACAATTAAAGTATATGGACTGTGAAATAAAATCTTGTGCATCTTTTTCCATCTTAGCTGTTTTCTAGTGACAAGAGTCACTTTGGTTCAAAGCCCTTGTCTTGATTCCCTAGATCAACGACTTAAATTTACTATCCATAGGAAGCCACTTTGATTTTTTGGGATCTGAAGTTGATAAGAAAATTGTGCCCACTCATCAACTCCAATGGCACCCCGGTACTGATGGTCTTTAAAATACTGAAGACTGTAACAATTTTTCTCAGTTTTTGACAGGATAAAATATCGACTTTTCCAGGAGGCCTGCAGCAATAAAAAAAAAAAAAGATTTTTGCATCTCTGTGAGATGTTGTAGGAGCAGAAGCAAAAAATACTTAGGAAGGCAGTGGGAGGATTGCTAAATTGTACTGAATACCATACCTGGGAGGAGAAAAGCTGAGGGGGTGGTGATTTAATAAAGTGGGCTTGTCTGCAGACTTCATTTTCAGAAGAAAACGGTACTTGTTTGCCTGATAACAACAATACAAAATGAATAGAACTATTACTCAATTTGCTCCTGGTCAATCTATGAAAAGAGCTTGCTCAGTTGGAAAACATCACTGTTTAACTCATCAAAGGTCTGCAAGGGACTCAGTTATGGAAAGAAATGCCTCCAAACCTTGCCACAAAACATCAACCACGATGAGAAAACCAGCACCACAATGCCCCCCACCCCAACACAAACTTAACAATAGCTCAGGGGAGAGAAAAGCCAGGTATGAGATTGGCACTAATAGATTGGTATTATTCTGACTGTGCTGGAAGTCTCTCGTTTGCTCTTTTCCCTCTGCATTTCTGACTCATTTTTGTTATCTCTCCAGACATGAACAAGGCTTTATTCTTGTTTCTGTTATATTATTAGCTGCTGAAGGACAAGCTTAATCTGTCCTTCTTTGCCTACTGTCTTTAAAAAACCACCAATAACAATACCCACCTTCCACTTCACCCCACCCTCCAAAAAACCCAATTGGACTCAACCACCACCTGCCTTTTAAGACTGGAAAGCAGAATCTTTTCAAGTTTGAAATGAAAAAGAATTGATTTCTTTTGTACATGCCGACTGTGATTTTTGCCCAGTTTTGTTTTGTTTTATTTTTCAATTTGAAAAAAAATGATATCTTTATTAAAGAACTGAACTCTCTTTTATTAAATGAAGCCCCCAGGACAGAACAAATAACAACTGTAAAGGTTCCTGTTCCCCTCCCTTCTCCCCTTCCCCTGACCCCCTCCCCCCAGTATTCAAGTCTGTGTTCCCATGGAAAAAATTCAGAAAGGACTTTCTCACTCTTAACCATTTACTTACCAAAACAAATGGCTCTTACAGTTGGCACCTCAGTTTTCATCATAGGGTTGGGCTACTTTGGTGGTATTTACACTAAGGGGGAAAGTAACCTCATCTTAAAGGGACTGTCTCCCTTACTCCAGATCTAGTTTTCCTTATCACTTTTGGATATTCTCTGTCACTGAATAATTAATCCTCAGTAAATTTACTAACTGGCATTCAGCAAGAAGGTTTCTCTTGCACATGTAGAGGGTTTTGCCAAAGTGAATAATGGACTTTCTCTTCTAATTGGTTTTCATCACTCCATTCTTTTCACTCATTTTTCACATTACGGTCAGATTAATCTGCTTTATGCACAGATATGATCACTTAACTCCTTTATTCAAAACCCTTCCCACTCTCTACTTAATAAAGTCCAAACTCTTTTGGTTGGCCTTCAAGGTCCTATACAATATGGTACCTTCCTCCTTTCTTCTCCATTCTCTCCACATATGGTATGCTTCACTTGACTTGTTTACTGGCCGTCACTCGAGTGCATCTCTCACATTTACACCTCTGCCTTTGCTCAAACTATTCCCTGTGTTTGGAATGACCTTTCTATCCCCTGCATGATAATTTCCACCTGTTGAAATCCCACCCATTTTTCAAGACCAAGCTTAAATACCACTAGCACCGGGAAGTCTCTTTCTATTATCTCCCCTTCTCTTGGTTAGAAATGCTTCCTCTCCTATCACTTAGTTTATTGGAGCTGGCTTGTACTCTCATTCTATTATAGCTGTTATTACAGAGATAGGAGTGGCCATCCTGGCAATGCTTCGGACACAGTGGTTGTAGGACTATTAAGAGGATCAGTCAGTCAATAGGCATTTATTAAACATGTGTCAGGCACTGTGCTAAGTTCTGGGGATACAAAGAAGAGCAAAAGACAGTCTCTGCCCTTGAGGAACTCACAATCTAATGGGGGAGACAACGTGCAAATGCAGGGAAAATAGGAAATAATCAATAGAGGAAAGGTGCTAAAATCGACAGGGAATGGGAAGAGCATCTTATAGATCACTGTTATTGTTCAATCATTCAGTCATGTTTGCCTCTTCATGACTCTGGGGATCAGACTGTCCATGGGATTTTCTTGGCAAAGATACTGGGGTGATTTGACATGTCCTTCTCCAGTGGAATTAGGCAAACAGAGGGTAAGTGATTTGTCTGGCGTCACACAGCTTATTAAGTGTCTGAGGCCAAATTCGAACTCAGGTCTTCCTGGGTTCCTTCTATCCTATAGAAGAGAAGCCTTTGCTTACTCCATCCTCAACCCTTATTCTTTGTTTGATATATTATTGAGCCATTCAGACATGAGGAGTGCGGTTAGGTGAAATCCGTGCTACCCTCACTGTAAAAGCTGATATCCTAGATGACCTCTAAGGTCCCTTCCAGCTCTAGAGGGAGAATCTGATGACCCAATTTTGACTAATAGGCAGTTTCTCTGGTTGAGGGATAGCATCAATTTGATGAAAGCTTTCCTTGGCCTTTGCTTTATCTATTTAGAAATGAAAATTCCATCCTATTCTGCAATAATCTGATGGAAAAAATGTCCCAAGGAACCTGTTACAGGAAGAAGATCCAGCTCCAATTTCAATTCAACAAGTATTTATTAAGTTCCTACTGTATTAAAAGCCAGGCATTTTTAGTAATCACTGGAGGTACAAAAACAAAACAAACAATTCTTGCTCTCCAGGACCTTACATTCCAACTGTCCGTCTTAAGAGGAAGGAAAGGAAATCAGCTTAAACCAGTGACTGCTTCCCACTAGAGGAGAATCTTCCATAAGAATGCTTCCTGTTGGTAAAACCAAAGCTGGATTCCTTCTAATTAAATTGATTAGAAGATTTCAGGTGATATAAAAGATCTTTTTTTCTTTCTAAGATAGCATCAATTTGTTACCTGAGTAAGCTTGAGGTTTGGAAGCCATTGCAGATGCCTCCTCCCACCTGTAAAAAAAAAAAAAGGCCTGATTTATTTAATCCCCAAACAATAAACAGTTCACTGCTCTGATGAGCCAGATAATAAATAATGTGGTGGTGTGATGAAGAGGCCAATGATCAGCTATTACAGGAATGTGAGACAAATAGCAAATCAATAGCAACTGTAACCAGGAAACATCCTAGTAGCTGAACACCGATTGGTAAAGACAGTGGTATTTTGCAGGTGTGCACAAGATTATTACCAGAGCTGTTCTCGGCAGGACGGATTCTCTGTTACCGATTTTTTAAATGGCTCTTGGGCTCTTGCCCTGGAAGGATTTGCAATACTGAAAGTTGACATGAAACAGGGGAGAGTTTCAGATCCAATAATATTCAGCAAATTTATTTAAGCACCTACTGTGTGCCCCAGTAGTGTGCTTGGCCCTGGAAAAGATACAACATTTACAGAAGACACAGTCCCTCCATGGAGCTGAGCACTTAAGGGCATTGATGTAAAATAAATTGAAGATGAACACTGTAGAAATGCATAGCCTCAAAGACTATTTGAGAAAATACCTCCTTTGCAAGGGGGAGGGTAGGGGAAGAGGTCTTAAATGTGGAACACTGCATATAATTTAGGGCTTTTTTTAATGAATTGATAAGTTTTATGATTTTTTTTCTTCTTCCTGTTTTTCTTTCTTTAAAAATATTCTTTGTTATAGGGAATGGCATTTGGGGGGAGGAATAGCAATTGTGAAACTATTTTAAGAGAATCGGTCAGTCAATAAGCATTTATTGAGCACCTACTGGCAACTTAGAGAAATTTAGGAGACATAAAACGAAAGATATCAATAACAATTTGTTTTAAAATGTAATTCACAGTGTATAGAGGGGCAGCTAGGTGATGCAGTGGATAGAGCCTGGCCATGGAATCTGGAGGACCTGAGCTCAAATCCCCCCTCAGATGTGGGCAAGTCCACTTTACCCTGTTTGCCTCAGTTTCCTCATCTGTAAAATGAGCTGGAGAAGGAAATGATGAACCACTCCAGTTTCTTTGCCAAGAAAACCCCAAAATGGAGCCACAGAGAGTTGGACACAACTAAAATGATTTGACAACCACCACAAGAACAAAGTATAGAATTGTTGGGTAATAGACTGCAGGATTTTAAAACTTGAGCTATTCTTAATCTGGCCATAGAAGTCAGCATAGCTTCTGGAGTTAATTCACTGCACTCCTATTGACATCAACAGAATATCAATTCCAAGAATGGTTTAATTTTAGACTCTATAGCCTGTATCTCCTTAGCACAGTGCCTTGTACACTCTAGGAATTAATAAGTGTTTGTTAATTTGAATTTAATTATAGTCTGGTAGAGGGATAGATAAGACACAGAGGTAACTATAATACATAATATTAGAACATTTCACTTACCATCTATAAAATGTGGAATTTGGATTAGATGAACTCCAAGAGCTCTCCCAGGTCTAGATCTGTTATGGCAAAGATAAGTAAATCAGAGAGCTGCAAAATGAAAGTCATTTATGAAGTTTAAAGGGGGGACCATTTTTTATTAGCTGCAGAATCAGGCCTTATGAAGGAAGTGGTTTTGTGTCAGACTTTAAAGGATGGTTAGAAATTCAGCAGGCAAAAAGACAAATATACAGGATGTCCCTAAAGTCTGGACATATAGGAAAAAATGCGTGTTTTGAAATATTTGGAATATTAACAGAACTTAGCCCCCTTGACTTCTTTTTCTGGGGTATGCTAAGGGAGAAGGTATACTCAATGAAAATCACAGATGCCACACACTTGATTGAATGCATAAAGAGTGAATGTGCTAAAATTGACGGCGATGGGGAGTTATTGCATCGAGCTCATGTGACTCTTGAAAAGCAATTCAACCTTTGCATCACAGATGATGGAAATTATATTGAACATGTTATTTGTTAATATTCCAATTAAATAAAATGTGGTTGAAAATTTCATTGATTTCATTTCTTGAAAATCTGCATTTTTGCTATGTGTCCAGACTTTAGGTACACCCTATACAGAAAACTGTGAAATATAAAGTAGTTTGTGGGGGGAAGTGAGAGCACTAGCGGCTGTGAGGATCAGGACAGGCTTCAAGGAGCAGCTAGGTGGTGCAGTGGATAGAACACCAGCCCTGGAGTCAGGAGGATCTGAGTTCAAATCCAGCCTCAGACACTTAATACTTAGAAGCTATGTGACCCTGGACAAGTCCCTTAACCTTGATTGGCTGTGGAAGTGGTGCAGAAAGGACAGAATTCAAGCAGAAAGTGGTACCTGAGCTGTGTCTGAAAGGAAGAGATGCGTCCTATGAGGCGGAAATAAACGAGGGAATACGTTCCAGGCATGTGGCAAGCAACATCAGCTGGGGTAAGGAGAAATTAAGCAGACCTCAAATAAATTTTGTAATTCAGAGTGTGAAAATGATACAAGAAGTAATTAAGACAGATTCAGCAGAGTGGGAGGGAGAGTTAGTTACTGTATCAGTGTAGAAGATAGAATCCCAGAGCTAGAAGGACCTGGGATTTAGTTCCTAAGCTTTCCTTTTTCAAGTAAGGGATTCGAGGTCCCATGCTCTTCTGTGCTCAGGTGAGAGGCTCACTGAGGCTCCCTTCCTCACAGGTAGTGCTGGGATTGTTCCTCATCCTCCCTAGGTTGGTGGGGGTGGGGTGGGGGTGGGTGGGGAGGTAATGGTTGGGGGAAGCTTGTGGAAGGAGAGAGGCTAGTCTGCCTGGAAAGGACAGAGAAAAGGGAAAGAGAGCAGGGTATGAGGCAAGAATAGGATAAAGCAGATTGAGGATTTATGGGATGGAATGAGAGATGGAGGAAATCAGTAAATTGAAGTCCTCTGTCCGTATAGTTGGCTTTCTGTTCCCCATTCCTCAGCCAGCTTCTGAGAGCACGTGCTTTTCACTGTCGTCTGCTGCAAAAGTAACTAGCACATGTATTAAATATCTCCCCAAATGGGGAAAAGCCCCAGTGACCCTACCCTAGTTATAAATCTGAGTTAGTGGGGGCTGAGCCAAGATGGCGGCTGGAAAGCAGGGATTTGCCTAAAGCTCTTCCCCCGGAACCTCCAAACACCTATAAAAATGGCTCTAACAAATTCTACAACTGCAGAACCCACGAAATAGAAGAGGGAAGCAGGGCTCTAGCCCAGGACAGCCTGGATGGTCGCTGGGTAAAGTCTATCACACAGAGCTGGGAGTGGAGCAGAGCAGAGCCCTGGACCAACCAGACCGGGAGCCAGGCAGAACAGGCCCTAGCACTCTGAGTCAGTGAGCTGTGGCAGTTACCAGACTTCTCAACCCACAAACACGAAAGACAACAGAGAAGGTTAGTGGGAAAAAACTGCAGGGACAGAGTGAAAAGAGTTCAAGGTTAGGCCACCGCCCTGGGGGCAGTGGAGGTGGTGCAGCTACAGAACTACAGCTACAGTTGCTTTTGGCCCTAGGCCCACCTGGTGGGAGGAATTAAGTGGTGGATCAGAGTGGGAGTGCAGAGCCTGCTCAGATGTGAGTCATGATCCAGGTTGCCGGTTCTTGGGGGAGGAGGAGCACTGGTGTGGCAGACCTTGCTATATAGAAAAAGCTCTGAAAACAACAGCGCAGCCCCTCAAGCTTGGGACAAAGTACTCTTTACAAGCAGTCATACCCTGACGAAAAACTCAAGGGTCAAGTAAGTTGGCTGGGAACATGGCCAGGCAGCGAAAACAGACTCAGATTCAGACTCAGACTTTGGAATCTTTCTTTGGTGACAAAGAAGACCAAAACATACAGCCAGAAGAAGTCAACAAAGTCAAAGAGCCTACATCAAAAGCCTCCAAGAAAAACATGAACTGGTCTCAGGTCATGGAAGAGCTCAAAAAGGATTTGGAAAAGCAAGTTAGAGAAGTAGAGGAAAAATTGGGAAGAGAAATGAGAAGGATGTGAGAAAACCATGAAAAACAAGTCAATGACTTGCTAAGGGAGACCCCAAAAAATGCTGAAGAAAACAACACCTTAAAAAATAGACTAACTCAAATGGCAAAAGAGCTCCAAAAAGCCAACGAGGAGAAGAATGCCTTGAAAGGCGGAATTAGCCAAATGGAAAAGGAGGTCCAAAAGACCACTGAAGAAAATACTACTTTGAAAATTACATTGGAGCAAGTGGAAGCTAGTGACTTTATAAGAAATCAAGACATTATAAAACAGAACCAAAGGAATGAAAAAATGGAAGACAATGTGAAATATCTCATTGGAAAAACCACTGACCTGGAAAATAGATCCAGGAGAGATAATTTAAAAATTGTTGGACTACCTGAAAGCCATGATCAAAAAAAGAGCCTAGATATCATCTTTCAAGAAATTATCAAGGAGAACTGCCCTGATATTCTAGAAGCACAGGACAAAATAGAAATTGAAAGAATCCACCGATCACCTCCTCAAATAGATCCCAAAAAGAAATCTCCTAGGAATATTGTTGCCAAATTCCAGAGCTCCTAGACCAAGGCAAAATACTGCAAGCAGCCAGAAAGAAACAATTTGAGTATCGTGGAAACACAATCAGGATAACACAAGATCTAGCAGCTTCTATATTAATGGATTGAAGGGCTTGGAATAGCATATTCTGGAGGTCAAAGGAGCTAGGATTAAAACCAAGAATCACCTACCCAGCAAAACTGAGTATCATGCTCCAAGGCAAAATATGGATTTTCAATAAATAATGGACTTTCAATCTTTCTCAGTGAAAAGACCAGAGCTCAATGGAAAATTTGACTTTCAAACACAAGAATCATGAGAAGCATGAAAAGGTAAACAAGAAAGAGAAATCATAAGGGACTTACTAAAGTTGAACTGTTTTGTTTACATTCCATGTGGAAAGATGATGTGTATAATTCATGAGACCTCAGTATTAGGGTAGCTGACGGGAATTTACATACATATACATATACATATATACATATACATATATATATATGTATATATATATATATATATATATAATATATATATATATATAGACAGAGGGCACAGGGTGAGTTGAATATGAAGGGATGATATCTAAAAAATAAATCAAATTAAGGGATGAGAGAGGAATATATTGAGAGAGGGAGAAAGGGAGAGATAGAATGGGGTAAATTATCTCGCATAAAAGTGGCAAGAAAAAGCAGTTTTGTTGGAAGGGAAGAGGGGGCAAGTGAGGGGGAATGAGTGAATCTTGCTCTCATTGGATTTGACCTGAGGAGGGAATAACATACACTCAATTGGGTATCTTACCCCACAGGAAAGAAAGAGGAAGGAGATAAAAAAGGGGGATGTTAGAAAGGAGGGCAGATAGGGGGAGGAGGTAATCAAAAGCAAACACTTTTGAAAAGGGCCAGGGTCAAGGGAGAAAATTGGATAAAGGGGGATAGGATAGGAAGGAGCAAAATATAGTTAGTCTTTCACAACACAAGTATTGTGGAAGGGTTTTACATAATGATACACATGTGGCCTATGTTAAATTGCTTGGACTCATTAGGGAGGGTGAGTGAGGAGGGTAGAGGGGAGAGAATTTGGAACTCAAAGTTTTAAAAGCAGATGTTCAAAAAAAGTTTTTGCATACAACTAGGAAATAAGATATACAGGCAATGGGGCACAGAAATTTATCTTGCCCTCCAAGAAAGTAAGGGAAAAGGGGATGGGAGGGAGTGGGGTGACAGAAGGGAGGGCTGACTAGGGAATGGGGCAAACACAATATATGCCATCTTGGAGTGGGGGGAGGGTAGAAATGGGGAGAAAATTTGTAATTCAAACTCTTGTGAAAATCAATGCTGAAAACTAAAAATATTAAATAATTAAAAATGTGGAAAAAAATAAATCTGAGTTAGTTAGGTCAAGCAAAGTTGTTGAGGACCTTGAATGTCTAGCAAAGGAATTGAAATTTTACTTAGCAGATAGTAGGGAGCCATTGAAGATCTTTGAGCAGAGGAGTGATACAACCAGACTTGTGTATAAGAAAGATTAGTCTGATGGGAGCATGAAGGGGTGGGAGTGGAGTATAGAGGCAGGAGGACATGTTAAATAGGCAATAATAAAGGTGTGAGGAAGGTGTGTATTTGGGGGAGCCAATGGGGCAAGAGAGGATGTTTCTGAGGTGGAACTATTAGGCTTTGGTAAGGGAAGTGTGGGAGAGGAAATAGTCAAAGATAATCTCAAGGTTTCAAGCACGGGAGACTGGTGGCACTAGTGGAAAAAAGATCAGTCAGAAGAGCACCTCTGGCTGTGGTATGGACCCCTTAGTGGGCCAACTCCCTAACAGCAGAGTGGCTGCTGAACAGGACTACCGCTCCCCACCTTTACCTCTTGGTTTATATGGAATAGAGTACCGTATTTCCTCATGTATAAGATGCTTCCATGTATAAGATACACCTTAATTTTGGGGCCCAAAATTTGAAAAAAAAATGTATTACATAAAGTTATTAAACTCAAGTTTTCTTCATCATAAAATTCATACGACTCCTCATCACTGTCAAAACTCCCATCCATTAGCTTGTCCTCATATGTGTTTGATGACAAATTACTGTCTTCATATATTGCCTCGTCCTCAGTTCCATCTATGACCTTTGAAATGCCACACTTCTTAAATGACTTGACAATGATTGCAATCTTGATATTATCCCAGGATCTTTTCACCCAGTTACAAACTTCTCCTATAGTTGGTTTCTTTGCTCTTGCCTCTCACGGCCTTCTTCTGCTGTGGCATTTTCAGTAGGGTTTCTTCTTCCCGTAGCCAGTCTTGCACGACTTTCATTCACTTTTGCAAACTGGTTCACTTTTAACTTGAATTCAGCATTGTACGAAAATCTTTTCTCATTTCTGGGCAGAACGTGGCAAAATAATATACCAGTAACAAATGTGAAACAATGAGTGCAAAGACAACAAGCGCGAAAAAGCTGGAAATGCAAGTAAAAAAAATCTATAACCACTGCATAAGACGCAACCAGTTTTTAGACCCCAAATTTTTCAAAAAAGGGTGCATCTTATACATGGGAAAATATGGTAAATCCAATCAAAATTCCCTATTGCTGTCCAAGGTACCACCATCTTTGGCGGCAGCTAGGTGAAGTAATGAATAGAGCACTGGTCCTGGAGTCAGGAAGACCTGAGTTCAAATCTAGTCTTAGACCCTTACTACCTATGTGACCCTTGTCCCTTGCTCAGTTTCTTCATCTGTAAAATGGAAATAATGATAATAATATCTATCTCCCAGAGATGTGGTGAGGATCAAATAAATTAATGTTCGCAAAGCATTTCGTGAATCCTAAAGCACTATATAAATGCTAACAATTGTTATCCTTCCAATTTCTCAGGATTGAAACCTTAGTGTCTCCCTTAATTTTTCAAGCTAACTCTCCTTTAGCCTATGTAATCCAATCAGTAGCCAAATCTTGTACCTTCTAATCTCCAGAACATCTCTTGTGTTCCTACTAATCCCTCCCCTAATATCTATTACCCAAGGGCGGGGCTTCATCATCTGTCATCCAAACAATTTCAAGAGTTTCCTATCTGGTCTCCTTGCCTCAAGGCTTTAAAGCTGCTAAATCAATCTCCTTCAAGTTTCAGGTCTGACCACATTATCCCCCTTATTCAATGACTACGGTGACTTTCCATTGACTCTAGCATTAAATATGTCTTTATCTCATCATTTTAAAATATGTATTACTTGAGTGAGTTTTATAATGTACACTATTATTAATATAGCACTACATAATTTATAAATAGGAGGATGATATTGTTCTAGATGGTAGAGCCCTGGACCTGGAATCTGGAAAGCCTGTGTGCAAATGTAGCCTCAGAAACTTACTAGCTACATGATGCTGGACAAGTCATTTAACTGCTGCCTGCTTCAGTTTTCCCTTCTATAAAATGGGGATGATAATGACACCTTTCTCCCAAGGGTTGTTGTGAGGATAAAATGAGATAAGATTTGTAAAAGACTTTGAAAACCTTAAAGTACTATCTAAATGCTAGCTATTATGGTACTGGAGCTGGTATGCTCATAATTTTTTTTTTTTTACTGAAGGGGTTCATAATTTTAAAAGTTTGGAGACTGCTGGTCTAGATAACCATATTTCTATGCCTTTTTAGGAATTAAGGACAGAAAATTTTCAAATGTTCCCTTTACATTTCTTTTCATTGACAGCACATTTTGTCCCCCCCAACACACACACATATACTGCGCCCTCCACATGACCCACATCAATAATTTAACATTTAGCTTTTTTATCTCATTCAATATATATCCCACCCATAATTATCTTCTGATTTATTTATTATTATTCATTATTTATCCACTAAGGAGTTACTTGAAAATGTTGTCAAGGGGATCGATTTCCTGATGACTTTAGAGTCTAAGCTATTGAAGACAGAAAAAGCACAGAATCATTGAATTGAAGAATTGGACACTACCTCAAAGACCATGTAGCACAACCTATATCTGATCAGGAATGCCTTTCACAACACTCCTGAAAATTGGTCAAGCTTTTGCTTGAAGACTCCCCATGAGGAGGAAGGCACTACCTTCCAGGGCATCCTGTTTCATTTCCGAATAGCTCTAATTGCAAGCTTGCCCGTAGTAGGCATTTCATTTATTCCTAACATCAAGCTGAAACCTGCCATTCTGCAACTTCTGCCCCTCCCTCTTGTCCTTAGCGGTCAGGAAAATCAAGTCTAATCCCCTTACCATTCAAGGGCTCTTCAAGATCTTTGAAGTCAGCTATCTAGCTCCCCGTGCCCAAATCTCCAGCTATCCCATCCCCAAATTTCAGACAGCTGCTATTTGACCTATAAGGGTTTTGAGTATCCACATGATTATTACATTGAGAAATCAAGCCAACCAACCACACCAAGATAATACTTACTGGAAGCTGGGCTGCTGTGGTAGACGTTCTTGGGAAATTCCACTTGACCCCAGATCTCCAGAACACACTCTTAAGGGTCCTTCTTACTTCTGCTGTGTAGCTCAGGCAATGAAGTGATGATTAAGTACAATCTTTGTCTGAAATCTGAGTCAGAAGGAATTTCCCAAGCCAGCACCTTCCTGTGGGCTTATTCTGACCCCGAGAGTGAGTGAAAAATAAGAATAAATCAAGGGCATTTACCCTTGTACTGGCTTGGCAGGTGACTCTGAAGAGCGCCCAATAAACTTCTGGATACAAAAAGAAAGTTGTCACCCACAGTCTTTTTTTTTCCTCTTTTCTTCTTTGAATCAAATCTGATTACACACCCAGTCTTTGCTTTTTACAGGAACTACTCTGGTGGAAATTTCTTTCTTTCCTTTAACACTTCTCACCCAAATGCCTCAATCAATGGACTCTTAACTCTTTCCATTCTCTGCTAGAGAAGGTAGTGAGGTTTGCCTATTGGAAGGTGGGGAAAGTCCTGGAGAGATTGTGTCCTGTAAACACCCATACCCACATATCCCTCCAGTGGTTTTCAGGAAGTTTTGTTTATTAATGCACAATGGGATTATTTTCATCAGGGTCAAAGGTAGCAGAGATAAGCATGATTACCTATAGCATTTCCCTGTAATCCCTGAAAGGCATACATACAACAGAAAATGTCAGCTTTCTAAAAGTTCAGTAGTTTGGGTACCTCTTGAGCATTTGAAACACTTTTATTTAGGTGAAAGATGTTAAAGTCATCTAAGACTGGGGTTGATTTGATCTCTTAGGGAGGCGCGTTGAAATGGTACATTCCTCCCCCATCCCCCAAAATTTAATCTTTTCTATAAAAGACAGCCTGGTGTTGTGGAAAGAGCAGTGAACTTGGAAGCTGACCTAGACCAACCCCCTCATTTTATAGATGAGCAACCTTAGACTTTTAGATTGGAATCGACTGGTTCCTCCTCTATCCCTTTGCCTAGGTTGTGCTCCATGCCTAGAACACACTCTCTCATTGCCCCTGAGACTGCTTGGTTTCCTGCAAGGCTCAACTTGTGTCTCTTTTCTACATGAGACCTTTCCTAATCCTCTCCTCTCTCTAGGTGTTAGTCCCTTCCCCCCAACAAAATTAATTTATTTTTCCTTTGAATACATTTTGCCTTTACTTACCTGAGAGCATGTTGTTTCCACTGAGTTGACTGTAAACTCCTGGAGGGTAGGGACTGTTTTGTTTTTTTGTCTCTGTATCTCTATCACCTAGCACAGTGTCTCCCATGTATTAGGTTCTTTTTAAATGTTTACTGAATATTAATCAATCAATTAACATTTATTAAATGCCTACTATGTGCCAGGCACTGTGCAAAGTGCTGGGGATTCAAAAGGGGCAAAAGACAGTCCCTTCCCTGTAGGAGCTTACAGTCTAATAGGAGAGACAACATGCAAATAAATAAATACATGCAAAGCAAGTTTTATTTTCATATATATATATGTATACACAAACATATATACACATGCATACACACACACACATATATAAATATAATTGTTGTTGATCTGCTTTTCAGTTGTGTCTGACTCTGATACCATTTGGGTTTTCTTGGCAAAGATACTGGAGTGGTTTGCCATTTCCTTCTTTCATTTTACAGATAAAGAAACTGAAACAAATAGGATTAAATAACTTGCCCAGGGTCATATAGCTAGTAAACAGCTGAGGTCAGATTTGAACTAAGGAAGATGAGTCTTTATGATTCCAAGCCTGGCACTCTATCCCCTGTGCAACATAGCTGTGTACAACAGAAATAGGAAATAGTTAACAGAGGGAAGGCACTAGAATTAAGAGAGGCTGGAGAAGGTTCCCAGTAAAAGATAGAATTTTAGTTGGGATTTAAAGTAAGCCAGGGACATCAGTAGTCAAAGTGGAGGAAGAAGAGCATTTTAGGTATGGGGAATAGCCAGAGAAATTTAACATTAAATTCCTGGCTTCAGCATTACTTGCTATTGGATCTTGGGCAAATCTTTTAATCTTTGTGAGTTTCAATTTCCCAACTGTAACAGGGGGATAATAAAAATGAGGTCAGCATTTTGCAAGATATGAAAAAGCTGTAGAGATGTGAATGATTATTATGCTTTATTAGAAGTCATTTGTTTTAGTCTTTCACATTATGATATTTCCTTTTATTTGACAGCTTTAGTCAAGATGAATTCAAGTAGCATTCGTGACTTTGTTGGTTATTGTGTGCCAGAGATAGAAATCAGAAATTTTAACTTCTAATTTTTAATTTTCTAATTCAAAAAGGAAAATAAAACATCTTTGGGATATGATTCCATGATTGTTTTTCTGGGTGTAAGATGTAACTTTTTAATTAGATTGAGGAAATATTCTTTACCATCTTTCTGTTTATTTCTTGGCAAAGAATAGTAACAGATCCAGCTAATTCAGACAGTAAATTATTTTGACTTTCATCATCTAGTTAATTGCTTCAGTAAACCACTTTTGGGAAAGATGTAGAGACCTAACCCAGTGGAGATATAATAGGAGTTTCATCAGGGGGCCCAGAACAACTGAGTATCCCAAATCTACTTGGTAAAATGACAGGATGAAAGATGGCAGGGTACAGAGACAATGAAACATAAGGTTTCATCTTTCAGACTTGGTACCATTTTTACCTTGTAAAGGTATATCCCTTTCAGACTATGTTTAGACCAGTTGCATTCAAAAGGGCCAGGATATTCAACCAGAGATGGTAGAAATAAGAGATTTGGCCTTGGCCTCTGGGATGGCCTTGATGAGAATTTAAGAAGAGAGGATTCGTTTGTGGAGTCATTTGACAAGATATGAAGGGATCCACCATTAAAGAGTTTGGCTTTACCTTTTTACCTTGTACCTCTTGGAGAATGAATCAGATCCCCACCCCATCAGAAGGGGCTTTCTCTTTCCTCTCCACCATCATGGTCAATGGTGTCTTACAGTAGAGGCACATGGCAAGGAGTCTAATCAAATCGAAGAAAGGTGTTACAAGTTTGGCACCTGGAACTGGGATCCTGCTTGAGAAATGATTCCAGAGCTGAGACTCCTAATCGTTCTAAGATAAGACCTCTTGTTGTTTCTGAAAGTGCAGAGAAGTAGGCCAGGCCAGGATTTCAGTTATGTCCAAAGTTGAAGTCAATGAACAAGCATCCACAAGAGTAGCATCTGGTACCATCCAGTTGAGTTGAGTCTTAGGAGAACTATAAGGCCATCAAGGACTCTGCTGCTTCAGTGGGAGTTGTCCTTTCTTTTACATGCCTTGGCTGCACATGTATGCCTTTC
This sequence comes from Trichosurus vulpecula, assembly GCF_011100635.1. Classification (NCBI taxonomy): domain Eukaryota; kingdom Metazoa; phylum Chordata; class Mammalia; order Diprotodontia; family Phalangeridae; genus Trichosurus; species Trichosurus vulpecula. Next base: position 100,765,402 of record NC_050580.1, read on the forward strand.
TGCTTGTGAACTCTAGATGTGTCTAGTTTTTTCGATGTCATGGTGTCTTTGTGGAAGTGTCCCAGGTTTATGGGGGAGATTTTGCATTACTACTGTTTTTACTATGCTATTTCAGTAAAAGACTTTGCCTTGACATTTATGAGTTGTTTAATTGCATATTTTGGCTGACTAGAATAAAGGTAAACAGATATGTAGAGGCTGATGAGCTGCAGCTTGAGGAATGGTAACCCACAGATGACCTCGAACCTGGGTCCCATGAGAACCTAACCTACAAGTATGACTCTGTTACCTCCCTCTTTCATTCTGTAATTTCATTAAGAATGGGCCCAGTGATGGACCCACTATATGTCTGTTGTCCAAAGACCAGACTAGCTACTTAAATTCATTACTCATTACTAAATTTGCCCCAGGATAATGAATTTTTTTGGCTGCAGCAAATCCCCAAGACCATCTCTTGTAGAGGCAGGTGGGTGAAACGGAAGGAGCATTGAATTTGATGTCAAGAGAAACTGAAGTCTGAATCTTGCTCCTAATTCTGGAGTCTTTTTGCATCGCCAGTGCTTAGCACAGTGTCTGGCCTATTTATTGTTGAGTCATTTTAGTCGTGTCTAACTCTTTGTGATCCCATTTTGGGTTTTATTGGCAAAGATATTGGAATGGTTTGCCATTTCCTTCTCCTGCTCATTTTACAGATGAAGAAATTGAGGCAAACAGGGTTAAGTAACTTTTCCAACGTCACACAGCTATTAAGTGTCTGAGGGCAGATTTGAACTCAGGTCTTCCTGACCCCAGGCCCATCACTCTATCCACTGTGCTACCTAGCTGCCCAGAGGGGAAATAGCTCTGGGTAATTATCTTAACGTTGAGACCTTAGCATGAGAAGAGATCTGAGTTTGAACGTGGGGGAGGGTCCTGAGAAGAAACAGGGGAAGCAGTACCAATGGGCCATTGGCATAGGAAGAACACTTGGATCAGAGACATCCAAGAAGTTGAAGAAAAGCTTCAGCCACTTTCTGATCTTGTCCAGAAAAGATATGGCCTCTACAAACTCATCCATGTGTCTGCTTAAGGTTCTGCAGATACTTCTGTTTCTTTTTTAAACCTGACCTGAAAATACACAAAGCCAAAGCAAGAGATTGCTTTAGTGCCCAGGCTCCCACTGACTCAGGCTGGCAATTCCTGGGATCAATACAATCATCCTGACCTCTTTAAGATGATAAGAATTTTCCTGTTTCACTTGCCAAGTTGGCAGAAACATCAACTCTTACCATTTCCAGAATTTTTTTTTAATTTTTAACTGGCATGTCTCCACACCCAAGTAGGCACCAACCGATCTGCAGGTATCTGGAACAACAAAGAAATACCTTTCCACTTTGTTCAGGAAACATCTTGTCTAATGACCTTAACCCTCAGCAGGAACAATCACCTTTTGTTTGGACTTCAGAAATTCCCAAAGATGAGAGTCAACACAACCATCCAGGAGAGCCCTCTCTCCTGAATGAGGCTCTCACTATTTCCAGATTCCTATCATCTTGCCAATGATTTGAAAGGAAGTCCCCTATCTGTCTTTTAACTCAGCCTGCCAGATTGCAGAGTTAAAGGATATTAGAACTGGATAGGGCTTTAAGACATCAGCTTTCTCAAAGGTGACATCTTACCAAGGCCAAAAGATGTGCCCAAGGTCACACCACTAATGACTGGTAGAGGTGGGGCTGGGAATCAGAGTTGTTTTAATTTATATCTCTTTAATTAATAATGGCTTAGAGAAAAATGCTATTGATAGCTTGCTTGCTTTCTTTTGAGAGCTGCTTATTCATACCCTTTGATAATCTATCTATTGAGGAATGGCTATTTTGTCAAATATTTGTATTACTTCCCTAAATAGGTTGGATATCAGATCTTTATTAGAGAAATTTTCCACAAATATTTTCCCCAGCTAAATTCCTTTCTAATACTAACCACATTTTTATTTATTTATTTTTTTAATTTTAAATTTTTTTTAGCACCAAAAAGGGCTTTTAAAGAAAAGAACAGGGCCAAGTTTCTCCTTCCAAATGCAGAATTTACATTAAAATAGGTTTACAAATCATTGTTCTCCCACCTTGATTCTTCTGTAGCCCCATGTGAGAGCCCCCAGAAATTGAGCAGCATCTGAGTTACTAACAGGAAAGGCAATCCAGCTGCCCCCTTCCTAGTTGTATTCTGATGACTAACGGATTATCCAACTGGCTCAGAGCTGCTCCCAAACACAGGAGGCAGTGACTAAGCTGTCAAGGAAAAGGGATACTGAGGATGCCACCAGTCAAAGAGACGAACACTGTGCACGGGGTCCAAAATGACTTGTACACCCTGTTCACTGTGTAGTTTCCGACCATTCTGGACAGGAGTGTCCTGGAACACCAGCCTCACCCGATGGTGCCTCATGTCAGTAGTCACGTTGATGGTAAACAGGGTAAAAATCATGCCCATGACAATGGGGATAAAGATGAAATTGAGAGTGGTGACTTGTAGGAGGCAGCAGTCCTGGTCTGGGTTGATGTGAACGTCTTCATACTGAACAGGAGGTTGCAGGCCTCCCACACACTTACTCTTTAACCTAGGGGACTGTTTTTTGAACTTGAAGATAATTCCCACATTGGTTCTTGTCTGTTCCCAACTATCTTTTTTACCAGAAAAGCAGACATTTGGAATTCTTTAAAGTGCTGGGAGTGGTCTCTGGAATGGCTGGATTCTTGGAGATTCGAGCAGTAAACGGCTCATACATGTGGTACAGAGACCGGACCACACATGCCCGGAGACAGCGCAGCTTCTCCATAGACTCTGGCCTCAGGCGGAGGGGCAGGTAGGCGTCCGGTGTGTAGTGCCTTCGATACAATCTGGTCCAAAAGGCGGCAGTGCAAGTGACCATCCAGGCGTCCTTACAAATCAGGGAAAACTTCACTATGTCCTCAGGACGAATGTCGGAGGCCAATAAAAGCCAAATATCCATGGGATACTCTTCTCCAACAGCCCCCTCAGGGTCTTCTTTGTGCCTCTTGCTTTTCTTTTTTCTGGAGACGGTCTGCTCCTGGATGCTCTCCTCTTGGGCATCCATCTCATCACTGCTGTCACAGGGCTCCCCAGCCCCAAAGGAAACTTCTTCTGTGGGGACCTGGGAGGCTTCCAAGCCACACAAAGATTTCACTTCCTGCTGGATAGATAGCATTGGCAACAGCTTTTTTGACTCGTTCAGACTTCACGACCGCCAGATCCGAGTTGGCATAATCTGCCACAGTCACTCCAGGCGTCGTGGGCCCGGAACTTGAGTCGTTTTCGTCTCTTGGGTATGGCTGCGGGCTCGGGGCGGGGACAGCTGCGGCCTAGCGGGCCCGGGCCCTGGGCCATGTCTCGGGCCGGCAGGAAGGCCCGGAGAGCAGCGGACCAGTTCCTCCTGGCTCCGCGTCCATCCCACACCCAGGGCCCGCAGTTCTCGCTAGACCTCCGGCTCCCAGTCTAACCGCATTTTTAAAAAAGGATTTTTATTTTTATTTTCAGTTCTAAATTCTCCTCCTCCCCCACCTATTGAGAAAGCAAGGAATGTAATATCCGTTATATATATATATATATATATATATATATATACATATATATATATGTATATATATATATATATCGAGTCATACAAAACATATTTTCCCATTAGCCATCTTCTGAAAACAAAAACAAGACAAATAAATAAAGAAAAAAATGCTTCGATCTATACTCTAAGTCCAGCAGTTTTATATCTGGAGGTGGATAGCATTTTACATCATCAATCCTTTGGAATTGTGGTTGATCATTGAACTGCTCAGAGTTACTAAGTCACAACTGATCTTTACACTATTGCTGTTACAATATAGATTGTTCTTCTGGTTCTGCTCACCTAATTTTGTATCAGTTCATATAAGTTTTCCCAGATTTTTCTGAAACCATTGCCTTCATCATTTCTTACAGCACTATAGTATTCAATTATATTCGTGTACCATAACTTGTTCAGCCATGCCCAATTGATAGACATCCCTTCAGTTTCCAGTTCTTTGCTACCACAAAGAGAGCTGCTATAAATATTTTTGTACATATTTCTTCCCTTTCCTTTTCCTTTGATTTTCTTGGGGTACAGACCTAGTAGTGGTATTGATGGGCCAAAGGGTATGTACAGTTTTATAGCCCTTAGAGCATAGTTCCAAATCATTCTGCAGAATGTTCACAGATCTAGTTCACAGATCCATCAACAGTGCATTGGTGTCCCAATTTTTCCACATCTCCAACATTTGTCATCTTACTTTTCCATCATGTTAGCCAATCTGATGGGTTTAAGGTGGTACCTCAGAGTTGTTTTCATTTGTATTTCTCTAATTATTAGTGATTTAGACATTTTATATGATTATTGATCGCTTTGATTTCTTTCTCTGAAATCTGCCTGTTCACATCTTTTGACCTTTTATCAATTGGAAGAATGGCTCTTATTTTTATATATTTGGCTCAGTTCTTTATATTTTTTGATAAATGATGTCTTTATCTGAGAAATTTGCTATCTCCCCCCCCCCCCCAGTTTCCTGCTTTCCTTCTAATTCTGGCTGCATTGGCTTTGTTTGTGCAAAAACTTTTTTTTTGTAATAAAAATTATTCATTTTGCCTCTTGTGAACTCCTCTCTCTCTCTTTTGGTCATGAACTCTTCTCCTATCCATAGATTTGACAGGTAATTTCTTCCATGCTTCCCCAATTTGCTTATAATATCCCTTTGTGTCTAAATCAAGTATTCATTTTGAATTTATCTTGGTATATGGTGAGATGTTGGTCTATGCCTAGTTTTTGCTAGACTACTTTCCAGTTTTCCCAGAAGTTTTTGTCAAATAGTGAGTTCTTTGCCCAATATATGGGATCTTTGGGTTTAGCAAACATTAGTTTACTAGTGTTCATTTGCTTCTATATATTTTGTACCAAAGCTACTCCACTGATCAACCACTCAGTTTCTTATCCATTGTTTTGATGACAACGACTTTGTAACATAGTTTGAAATCTGGTACTGCTAGTTCCCCTTATTTCACTTTTTCCTTTAATATTCTTGACCTTCTGTTGCTCCAGATGAATTATGTTATTATTTTTTCTAGCACTATAAAATAATTCATTGGTGGTTTGATTGGTGTAGTATGGAGTAAATAAATCAATTTAAGCAGAATTGTCATTTCTACTAAATTGGATCATCCTACCCATGAGCAATTAATATTTTTCCAATTTTTATGTCTGTCTTTATTTGTGTGAAAAATGTTTTGAAATTGTGTTCATATAGTTCAAGTATTTGTCTTGGGAGGTAGAGTTCCAAATATTTTATACTGTTTTACTGTTTGCAGTTATTTTAAATAGGATTTCTCTTTCAATCTCTCCCTGCTAGGTTTTGTTGGTCCTATATACATACTGGTTTTCCTTATGCAAAAGCTTTTTAATATTATATATTCAAAATTATTCATTTCATCTTTTATAGTTGTCTCTATCACTTGTTCAGTCAAGAACTCTTCTACTAGCTATAGTTCTGAAAAATATATCCTTTCCTACTCCTTTAGCTTATGATATGACCTTTCATTTTTAGGAATTTATTGTGCTATAAGATGTGAGGTATTGGCCTAAATTTCATTTCTGCTGGACTGCTTTCCCTTTCTACTAGCAGACTTTGTCAAATAGATAGCACCACAGTAATGGATGTCACTGGGTTTACACCACTCTCTACTATTGTGCTACTGGGGCAGCTTGATGATGCAGTGGGTAGAACACAGACCCTGGAGTCAGGAGGATGTGAGTTCAAATCTGACCTAAGAACCTGTCAGCTGTGTGACCCTGGGCAAGTCACTTAACCTTGTTTGCCTCAGTTTCCTCATCTATAAAATGAATTGGAGAAGGAAATGGCAAACCACTCTAGTATCTTTGCCAAGAAAACCCCAAATGGGGTCACGAAGAGTCAGCCTTGACTAATTGACAAAACAACAATGTAATACTATGCTTGATTTACTTTCGTTTCTTGTTTATCTAAACTGTTCTATTGATCAATTTTTCAGTTTCTAAACCCCTACCAAATAGTTTTGATGATTACTACTTTGGCATATAACCTGAGATCCAGGAATGCTAAGCCTCCTTTCTTTCCACTTAACAAAACAAAACAAAACTCTTTTGGGATTCTTTTGTTCCTCCAGATGAATTTTATCATCATGTTGTCTAGCTCTAGAAAATAACCCTTTGGTGTTTAGATTGGTATAGCTCTAGACTTGTAAATTAATTTAGGTAATATTTTCATTTTAAATATATTAGATAGCTTAACAATGAACAACTGATACATCTGCAAATTATCTTCTTTTATTTCTAGAAAGTGTTTTGTATTTGTATTTGTATTCTTAGAATTCCCATACAGATTTTAGTAGATATACTATTAGCTCTTTTACACATTCTGTAGTTATTTTGAATGGGATTTCTTCTTCTGTGTCTTCCTACTTAATTTTGTTGGTTATATATAGAAAAACTGATAATTTTATGGGAATATTTTTTATCCTGCTACTTTACTGAAATTATTGTTTAAATTATTTTTTAGTTGACCCTCTAAGCTTTCTTAAGTATACCATTATATTATCTGCAAACACTGAGTTTTTTTCTTTGCTTTTGGTTATCCCCTCTCTTGCTGCATCGCAATTGTTCTCTTTTCTAGAACTATATCAAACAATATTAGTGATAATGGGCATCCTTGCTTTATCTCTAACCTCATTTGACAGCCTTTAGGATTTCTCAAGTGCAGATAATGCTAGCTCTTGGTTTTAGATAGACACTGTTTATTCTGTTTTAAAAAGTTCCATTAATTACCAGGCTTTTAAAAGTTCTTAACATAAATAGGTTTTATATTTCATCAAAAGTCTTTTCTGCATCTACTGATGTAATGATGGGATTTTAATTTTGTGGTTATTCACGTGATCTATTATGAGCATAGTTTTCCTAATGTTGAACTGACCCTGCATTCATGGCATAAAACCAACCTGGTCATCATGTATTATCTTTTTAATATGTTGTGGCCTTTTTGCTAATATTTTATTCAATACTTTTGCATAGATATTTGTTAGAGATGTTGATATTTAGTTTCCTCTTTCTTCTTCCTCTCTTCCTGGTTTAGGTATCACAACCATATTTGTCTCATGTAATCAGTTTTCTAGGATTCCTTTTTTACTTTTGTAAACAATGTATGCAATATTAGAGTCAACTATTTTTTGAATGTTAGATAGAATTCAATTATAAATAAATCTGGGCTTCATTCCTCCCCCCCCCCAGGTATAGCTTGTTCAATTTCCTTTTCTAAAATTGAGTTATTTAAATTCTCTATTTCTTGTTCTGTTAATATGAGTATTTTTATTTTTTGTAAATATTTATGCATTCATATATCAGTTTTGCTGGTGTAAAATTAGACAAAAGTTTCTAATAATGTCTGTTGTTTATTCTTCATCTGCTGTGAAGATGAAGAATTTTCTTTTTGGCATATGGTAATTTAGTTTTCCTCCTTTGAAAAACAAAATTAGTTAATTTTATTTTATTTTTTTTGTAAAGCTTCTAATTTTATGTATTAGTTTAATATCTTCCCTGATTTTCTCTTTTTTACAATGTCTATTTTTACTGTTGACCTGTTGACCTTTTTGAGATCATGATTACCACCCTGATTTTTTTTAAGTTCCTGAGGCATAATAATTTTTCCCCAACCCTTCTTTTAATTGTATGAATGTTTCAGATGCATTTCTTGTAACCAACATATTGTTGGATTCTGCTTTTAATCTATTCTTCTACCTCTTTCAATTTTACGCATGTTAATTGGCATCACATTCTTAATTGTGACTGTTGTCTTTTCTCCTCAACTATATCCTCATAATTTTTCCTTTCTTTGCTCCTGGAACACTGCTTTACAAAGAAAGAGGAGGTGAGGGATGAGATCAATTCTAGTGATCTAAAATTGAAATGGTTTCATTCTATTCATCTCTCTTTTCTTTACCCGGTGGGGTGGATTAGGGTGATAG